>NW_027327712.1:0-256829 GCF_047675955.1 Chlorocebus sabaeus | reverse complement strand
CTTCCGTTCAAAACTGGAAAGAAGCTTTCTGAGAAACTTCTCTGTGTTCTGTTAATTCATCTCACAGAGTTACATCTTTCCCTTCAAGAAGCCTTTCGCTAAGGCTGTTCTTGTGGAATTGGCAAAGGGATATTTGGAAGCCCATAGAGGGCTATGGTGAAAAAGGAAATATCTTCCGTTCAAAACTGGAAAGAAGCTTGCTGAGAAACTGCTCTGTGTTCTGTTAATTCATCTCACAGAGTTACATCTTTCCCTTCAAGAAGCCTTTCGCTAAGGCTGTTCTTGTGGAATTGGCAAAGGGATATTTGGAAGCCCATAGAGGGCTATGGTGAAAAAGGAAATATCTTCCGTTCAAAACTGGAAAGAAGCTTTCTGAGAAACTGCTCTGTGTTCTGTTAATTCATCTCACAGAGTTACATCTTTCCCTTCAAGAAGCCTTTCGCTAAGGCTGTTCTTGTGGAATTGGCAAAGGGATATTTGGAAGCCCATAGAGGGCTATGGTGAAAAAGGAAAAGCTTCCGTTCAAAACTGGAAAGAAGCTTTCTGAGAAACTGCTCTGTGTTCTGTTAATTCATCTCACAGAGTTACATCTTTCCCTTCAAGAAGCCTTTCGCTAAGGCTGTTCTTGTGGAATTGGCAAAGGGATATTTGGAAGCCCATAGAGGGCTATGGTGAAAAAGGAAATATCTTCCGTTCAAAACTGGAAAGAAGCTTTCTGAGAAACTGCTCTGTGTTCTGTTAATTCATCTCACAGAGTTACATCTTTCCCTTCAAGAAGCCTTTCGCTAAGGCTGTTCTTGTGGAATTGGCAAAGGGATATTTGGAAGCCCATAGAGGGCTATGGTGAAAAAGGAAATATCTTCCGTTCAAAACTGGAAAGAAGCTTTCTGAGAAACTGCTCTGTGTTCTGTTAATTCATCTCACAGAGTTACATCTTTCCCTTCAAGAAGCCTTTCGCTAAGGCTGTTCTTGTGGAATTGGCAAAGGGATATTTGGAAGCCCATAGAGGGCTACGGTGAAAAAGGAAATATCTTCCGTTCAAAACTGGAAAGAAGCTTTCTGAGAAACTGCTCTGTGTTCTGTTAATTCATCTCACAGAGTTACATCTTTCCCTTCAAGAAGCCTTTCGCTAAGGCTGTTCTTGTGGAATTGGCAAATTGATATTTGGAAGCCCATAGAGGGCTATGGTGAAAAAGGAAATATCTTCCGTTCAAAACTGGAAAGAAGCTTTCTGAGAAACTGCTCTGTGTTCTGGTAATTCATCTCACAGAGTTACATCTTTCCCTTCAAGAAGCCTTTCGCTAAGGCTGTTCTTGTGGAATTGGCAAAGGGATATTTGGAAGCCCATAGAGGGCTATGGTGAAAAAGGAAATATCTTCCGTTCAAAACTGGAAAGAAGCTTTCTGAGAAACTGCTCTGTGTTCTGTTAATTCATCTCACAGAGTTACATCTTTCCCTTCAAGAAGCCTTTCGCTAAGGCTGTTCTTGTGGAATTGGCAAAGGGATATTTGGAAGCCCATAGAGGGCTATGGTGTAAAAGGAAATATCTTCCGTTCAAAACTGGAAAGAAGCTTTCTGAGAAACTGCTCTGTGTTCTGTTAATTCATCTCACAGAGTTACATCTTTCCCTTCAAGAAGCCTTTCGCTAAGGCTGTTCTTGTGGAATTGGCAAAGGGATATTTGGAAGCCCATAGAGGGCTATGGTGAAAAAGGAAATATCTTCCGTTCAAAACTGGAAAGAAGCTTTCTGAGAAACTGCTCTGTGTTCTGTTAATTCATCTCACAGAGTTACATCTTTCCCTTCAAGAAGCCTTTCGCTAAGGCTGTTCTTGTGGAATTGGCAAAGGGATATTTGGAAGCCCATAGAGGGCTATGGTGAAAAAGGAAATATCTTCCGTTCAAAACTGGAAAGAAGCTTTCTGAGAAACTGCTCTGTGTTCTGTTAATTCATCTCACAGAGTTACATCTTTCCCTTCAAGAAGCCTTTCGCTAAGGCTGTTCTTGTGGAATTGGCAAAGGGATATTTGGAAGCCCATAGAGGGCTATGGTGTAAAAGGAAATATCTTCCGTTCAAAACTGGAAAGAAGCTTTCTGAGAAACTGCTCTGTGTTCTGTTAATTCATCTCACAGAGTTACATCTTTCCCTTCAAGAAGCCTTTCGCTAAGGCTGTTCTTGTGGAATTGGCAAAGGGATATTTGGAAGCCCATAGAGGGCTATGGTGAAAAAGGAAATATCTTCCGTTCAAAACTGGAAAGAAGCTTTCTGAGAAACTGCTCTGTGTTCTGTTAATTCATCTCACAGAGTTACATCTTTCCCTTCAAGAAGCCTTTCGCTAAGGCTGTTCTTGTGGAATTGGCAAAGGGATATTTGGAAGCCCATAGAGGGCTATGGTGAAAAAGGAAATATCTTCCGTTCCAAACTGGAAAGAAGCTTTCTGAGAAACTGCTCTGTGTTCTGTTAATTCATCTCACAGAGTTACATCTTTCCCTTCAAGAAGCCTTTCGCTAAGGCTGTTCTTGTGGAATTGGCAAAGGGATATTTGGAAGCCCATAGAGGGCTATGGTGAAAAAGGAAATATCTTCCGTTCAAAACTGGAAAGAAGCTTTCTGAGAAACTGCTCTGTGTTCTGTTAATTCATCTCACAGAGTTACATCTTTCCCTTCAAGAAGCCTTTCGCTAAGGCTGTTCTTGTGGAATTGGCAAAGGGATATTTGGAAGCCCATAGAGGGCTATGGTGAAAAAGGAAATATCTTCCGTTCAAAACTGGAAAGAAGCTTTCTGAGAAACTGCTCTGTGTTCTGTTAATTCATCTCACAGAGTTACATCTTTCCCTTCAAGAAGCCTTTCGCTAAGGCTGTTCTTGTGGAATTGGCAAAGGGATATTTGGAAGCCCTTAGAGAGCTATGGTGAAAAAGGAAATATCTTCCGTTCAAAACTGGAAAGAAGCTTTCTGAGAAACTGCTCTGTGTTCTGTTAATTCATCTCACAGAGTTACATCTTTCCCTTCAAGAAGCCTTTCGCTAAGGCTGTTCTTGTGGAATTGGCAAAGGGATATTTGGAAGCCCATAGAGGGCTATGGTGAAAAAGGAAATATCTTCCGTTCAAAACTGGAAAGAAGCTTTCTGAGAAACTGCCCTGTGTTCTGTTAATTCATCTCACAGAGTTACATCTTTCCCTTCAAGAAGCCTTTCGCTAAGGCTGTTCTTGTGGAATTGGCAAAGGGATATTTGGAAGCCCATAGAGGGCTATGGTGAAAAAGGAAATATCTTCCGTTCAAAACTGGAAAGAAGCTTTCTGAGAAACTGCTCTGTGTTCTGTTAATTCATCTCACAGAGTTACATCTTTCCCTTCAAGAAGCCTTTCGCTAAGGCTGTTCTTGTGGAATTGGCAAAGGGATATTTGGAAGCCCATAGAGGGCTATGGTGAAAAAGGAAATATCTTCCGTTCAAAACTGGAAAGAAGCTTTCTGAGAAACTGCCCTGTGTTCTGTTAATTCATCTCACAGAGTTACATCTTTCCCTTCAAGAAGCCTTTCGCTAAGGCTGTTCTTGTGGAATTGGCAAAGGGATATTTGGAAGCCCATAGAGGGCTATGGTGAAAAAGGAAATATCTTCCGTTCAAAACTGGAAAGAAGCTTTCTGAGAAACTGCTCTGTGTTCTGTTAATTCATCTCACAGAGTTACATCTTTCCCTTCAAGAAGCCTTTCGCTAAGGCTGTTCTTGTGGAATTGGCAAAGGGATATTTGGAAGCCCATAGAGGGCTATGGTGAAAAAGGAAATATCTTCCGTTCAAAACTGGAAAGAAGCTTTCTGAGAAACTGCTCTGTGTTCTGTTAATTCATCTCACAGAGTTACATCTTTCCCTTCAAGAAGCCTTTCGCTAAGGCTGTTCTTGTGGACTTGGCAAAGGGATATTTGAAAGCCCATAGAGGGCTATGGTGAAAAAGGAAATATCTTCCGTTCAAAACTGGAAAGAAGCTTTCTGAGAAACTGCTCTGTGTTCTGTTAATTCATCTCACAGAGTTACATCTTTCCCTTCAAGAAGCCTTTCGCTAAGGCTGTTCTTGTGGAATTGGCAAAGGGATATTTGGAAGCCCATAGAGTGCTATGGTGAAAAAGGAAATATCTTCCGTTCAAAACTGGAAAGAAACTTTCTGAGAAACTGCTCTGTGTTCTGTTAATTCATCTCACAGAGTTACATCTTTCCCTTCAAGAAGCCTTTCGCTAAGGCTGTTCTTGTGGAATTGGCAAAGGGATATTTGGAAGCCCATAGAGGGCTCTGGTGAAAAAGGAAATATCTTCCGTTCAAAACTGGAAAGAAGCTTTCTGAGAAACTGCTCTGTGTTCTGTTAATTCATCTCACAGAGTTACATCTTTCCCTTCAAGAAGCCTTTCGCTAAGGCTGTTCTTGTGGAATTGGCAAAGGGATATTTGGAAGCCCTTAGAGGGCTATGGTGAAAAAGGAAATATCTTCCGTTCAAAACTGGAAAGAAGCTTTCTGAGAAACTGCTCTGTGTTCTGTTAATTCATCTCACAGAGTTACATCTTTCCCTTCAAGAAGCCTTTCGCTAAGGCTGTTCTTGTGGAATTGGCAAAGGGATATTTGGAAGCCCATAGAGGGCTATGGTGAAAAAGGAAATATCTTCCGTTCAAAACTGGAAAGAAGCTTTCTGAGAAACTGCTCTGTGTTCTGTTAATTCATCTCACAGAGTTACATCTTTCCCTTCAAGAAGCCTTTCGCTAAGGCTGTTCTTGTGGAATTGGCAAAGGGATATTTGGAAGCCCATAGAGGGCTACGGTGAAAAAGGAAATATCTTCCGTTCAAAACTGGAAAGAAGCTTTCTGAGAAACTGCTCTGTGTTCTGTTAATTCATCTCACAGAGTTACATCTTTCCCTTCAAGAAGCCTTTCGCTAAGGCTGTTCTTGTGGAATTGGCAAAGGGATATTTGGAAGCCCATAGAGGGCTATGGTGAAAAAGGAAATATCTTCCGTTCAAAACTGGAAAGAAGCTTTCTGAGAAACTGCTCTGTGTTCTGTTAATTCATCTCACAGAGTTACATCTTTCCCTTCAAGAAGCCTTTCGCTAAGGCTGTTCTTGTGGAATTGGCAAAGGGATATTTGGAAGCCCATAGAGGGCTCTGGTGAAAAAGGAAATATCTTCCGTTCAAAACTGGAAAGAAGCTTTCTGAGAAACTGCTCTGTGTTCTGTTAATTCATCTCACAGAGTTACATCTTTCCCTTCAAGAAGCCTTTCGCTAAGGCTGTTCTTGTGGAATTGGCAAAGGGATATTTGGAAGCCCATAGAGGGCTATGGTGAAAAAGGAAATATCTTCCGTTCAAAACTGGAAAGAAGCTTTCTGAGAAACTGCTCTGTGTTCTGTTAATTCATCTCACAGAGTTACATCTTTCCCTTCAAGAAGCCTTTCGCTAAGGCTGTTCTTGTGGAATTGGCAAAGGGATATTTGGAAGCCCATAGAGGGCTATGGTGAAAAAGGAAATATCTTCCGTTCAAAACTGGAAAGAAGCTTTCTGAGAAACTGCTCTGTGTTCTGTTAATTCATCTCACAGAGTTACATCTTTCCCTTCAAGAAGCCTTTCGCTAAGGCTGTTCTTGTGGAATTGGCAAAGGGATATTTGGAAGCCCATAGAGGGCTATGGTGAAAAAGGAAATATCTTCCGTTCAAAACTGGAAAGAAGCTTTCTGAGAAACTGCTCTGTGTTCTGATAATTCATCTCACAGAGTTACATCTTTCCCTTCAAGAAGCCTTTCGCTAAGGCTGTTCTTGTGGAATTGGCAAAGGGATATTTGGAAGCCCATAGAGGGCTCTGGTGAAAAAGGAAATATCTTCCGTTCAAAACTGGAAAGAAGCTTTCTGAGAAACTGCTCTGTGTTCTGTTAATTCATCTCACAGAGTTACATCTTTCCCTTCAAGAAGCCTTTCGCTAAGGCTGTTCTTGTGGAATTGGCAAAGGGATATTTGGAAGCCCATAGAGGGCTATGGTGAAAAAGGAAATATCTTCCGTTCAAAACTGGAAAGAAGCTTTCTGAGAAACTGCTCTGTGTTCTGTTAATTCATCTAACAGAGTTACATCTTTCCCTTCAAGAAGCCTTTCGCTAAGGCTGTTCTTGTGGAATTGGCAAAGGGATATTTGGAAGCCCATAGAGGGCTATGGTGAAAAAGGAAATATCTTCCGTTCAAAACTGGAAAGAAGCTTTCTGAGAAACTGCTCTGTGTTCTGTTAATTCATCTCACAGAGTTACATCTTTCCCTTCAAGAAGCCTTTCGCTAAGGCTGTTCTTGTGGAATTGGCAAAGGGATATTTGGAAGCCCATAGAGTTCTATGGTGTAAAAGGAAATATCTTCCGTTCAAAACTGGAAAGAAGCTTTCTGAGAAACTGCTCTGTGTTCTGTTAATTCATCTCACAGAGTTACATCTTTCCCTTCAAGAAGCCTTTCGCTAAGGCTGTTCTTGTGGAATTGGCAAAGGGATATTTGGAAGCCCATAGAGGGCTATGGTGAAAAAGGAAATATCTTCCGTTCAAAACTGGAAAGAAGCTTTCTGAGAAACTGCTCTGTGTTCTGTTAATTCATCTCACAGAGTTACATCTTTCCCTTCAAGAAGCCTTTCGCTAAGGCTGTTCTTGTGGAATTGGCAAAGGGATATTTGGAAGCCCATAGAGGGCTCTGGTGAAAAAGGAAATATTTTCGGTTCAAAACTGGAAAGAAGCGTTCTGAGAAACTGCTCTGTGTTCTGTTAATACATCTCACAGAGTTACATCTTTCCCTTCAAGAAGCCTTTCGCTAAGGCTGTTCTTGTGGAATTGGCAAAGGGATATTTGGAAGCCCATAGAGGGCTATGGTGAAAAAGGAAATATCTTCCGTTCAAAACTGGAAAGAAGCTTTCTGAGAAACTGCTCTGTGTTCTGTTAATTCATCTCACAGAGTTACATCTTTCCCTTCAAGAAGCCTTTCGCTAAGGCTGTTCTTGTGGAATTGGCAAAGGGATATTTGGAAGCCCATAGAGGGCTATGGTGAAAAAGGAAATATCTTCCGTTCAAAACTGGAAAGAAGCTTTCTGAGAAACTGCTCTGTGTTCTGTTAATTCATCTCACAGAGTTACATCTTTCCCTTCAAGAAGCCTTTCGCTAAGGCTGTTCTTGTGGAATTGGCAAAGGGATATTTGGAAGCCCATAGAGGGCTATGGTGAAAAAGGAAATATCTTCCGTTCAAAACTGGAAAGAAGCTTTCTGAGAAACTGCTCTGTGTTCTGTTAATACATCTCACAGAGTTACATCTTTCCCTTCAAGAAGCCTTTCGCTAAGGCTGTTCTTGTGGAATTGGCAAAGGGATATTTGGAAGCCCATAGAGGGCTACGGTGAAAAAGGAAATATCTTCCGTTCAAAACTGGAAAGAAGCTTTCTGAGAAACTGCTCTGTGTTCTGTTAATTCATCTCACAGAGTTACATCTTTCCCTTCAAGAAGCCTTTCGCTAAGGCTGTTCTTGTGGAATTGGCAAAGGGATATTTGGAAGCCCATAGAGGGCTATGGTGAAAAAGGAAATATCTTCCGTTCAAAACTGGAAAGAAGCTTTCTGAGAAACTGCTCCGTGTTCTGTTAATTCATCTCACAGAGTTACATGTTTCCCTTCAAGAAGCCTTTCGCTAAGGCTGTTCTTGTGGAATTGGCAAAGGGATATTTGGAAGCCCATAGAGGGCTCTGGTGAAAAAGGAAATATCTTCCGTTCAAAACTGGAAAGAAGCTTTCTGAGAAACTGCTCTGTGTTCTGTTAATTCATCTCACAGAGTTACATCTTTCCCTTCAAGAAGCCTTTCGCTAAGGCTGTTCTTGTGGAATTGGCAAAGGGATATTTGGAAGCCCATAGAGGGCTATGGTGAAAAAGGAAATATCTTCCGTTCAAAAGTGGAAAGAAGCTTTCTGAGAAACTGCTCTGTGTTCTGTTAATTCATCTCACAGAGTTACATCTTTCCCTTCAAGAAGCCTTTCGCTAAGGCTGTTCTTGTGGAATTGGCAAAGGGATATTTGGAAGCCCATAGAGGGCTATGGTGTAAAAGGAAATATCTTCCGTTCAAAACTGGAAAGAAGCTTTCTGAGAAACTGCTCTGTGTTCTGTTAATTCATCTCACAGAGTTACATCTTTCCCTTCAAGAAGCCTTTCGCTAAGGCTGTTCTTGTGGAATTGGCAAAGGGATATTTGGAAGCCCATAGAGGGCTATGGTGAAAAAGGAAATATCTTCCGTTCAAAACTGGAAAGAAGCTTGCTGAGAAACTGCTCTGTGTTCTGTTAATTCATCTCACAGAGTTACATCTTTCCCTTCAAGAAGCCTTTCGCTAAGGCTGTTCTTGTGGAATTGGCAAAGGGATATTTGGAAGCCCATAGAGGTCTATGGTGAAAAAGGAAATATCTTCCGTTCAAAACTGGAAAGAAGCTTTCTGAGAAACTGCTCTGTGTTCTGTTAATTCATCTCACAGAGTTACATCTTTCCCTTCAAGAAGCCTTTCGCTAAGGCTGTTCTTGTGGAATTGGCAAAGGGATATTTGGAAGCCCATAGAGGGCTATGGTGAAAAAGGAAATATCTTCCGTTCAAAACTGGAAAGAAGCTTTCTGAGAAACTGCTCTGTGTTCTGTTAATACATCTCACAGAGTTACATCTTTCCCTTCAAGAAGCCTTTCGCTAAGGCTGTTCTTGTGGAATTGGCAAAGGGATATTTGGAAGCCCATAGAGGGCTACGGTGAAAAAGGAAATATCTTCCGTTCAAAACTGGAAAGAAGCTTTCTGAGAAACTGCTCTGTGTTCTGTTAATTCATCTCACAGAGTTACATCTTTCCCTTCAAGAAGCCTTTCGCTAAGGCTGTTCTTGTGGAATTGGCAAAGGGATATTTGGAAGCCCATAGAGGGCTATGGTGAAAAAGGAAATATCTTCCGTTCAAAACTGGAAAGAAGCTTTCTGAGAAACTGCTCCGTGTTCTGTTAATTCATCTCACAGAGTTACATCTTTCCCTTCAAGAAGCCTTTCGCTAAGGCTGTTCTTGTGGAATTGGCAAAGGGATATTTGGAAGCCCATAGAGGGCTCTGGTGAAAAAGGAAATATCTTCCGTTCAAAACTGGAAAGAAGCTTTCTGAGAAACTGCTCTGTGTTCTGTTAATTCATCTCACAGAGTTACATCTTTCCCTTCAAGAAGCCTTTCGCTAAGGCTGTTCTTGTGGAATTGGCAAAGGGATATTTGGAAGCCCATAGAGGGCTATGGTGAAAAAGGAAATATCTTCCGTTCAAAACTGGAAAGAAGCTTTCTGAGAAACTGCTCTGTGTTCTGTTAATTCATCTCACAGAGTTACATCTTTCCCTTCAAGAAGCCTTTCGCTAAGGCTGTTCTTGTGGAATTGGCAAAGGGATATTTGGAAGCCCATAGAGGGCTATGGTGTAAAAGGAAATATCTTCCGTTCAAAACTGGAAAGAAGCTTTCTGAGAAACTGCTCTGTGTTCTGTTAATTCATCTCACAGAGTTACATCTTTCCCTTCAAGAAGCCTTTCGCTAAGGCTGTTCTTGTGGAATTGGCAAAGGGATATTTGGAAGCCCATAGAGGGCTATGGTGAAAAAGGAAATATCTTCCGTTCAAAACTGGAAAGAAGCTTTCTGAGAAACTGCTCTGTGTTCTGTTAATTCATCTCACAGAGTTACATCTTTCCCTTCAAGAAGCCTTTCGCTAAGGCTGTTCTTGTGGAATTGGCAAAGGGATATTTGGAAGCCCATAGAGGGCTATGGTGAAAAAGGAAATATCTTCCGTTCAAAACTGGAAAGAAGCTTTCTGAGAAACTGCTCTGTGTTCTGTTAATTCATCTCACAGAGTTACATCTTTCCCTTCAAGAAGCCTTTCGCTAAGGCTGTTCTTGTGGAATTGGCAAAGGGATATTTGGAAGCCAATAGAGGGCTATGGTGAAAAAGGAAATATCTTCCGTTCAAAACTGGAAAGAAGCTTTCTGAGAAACTGCTCTGTGTTCTGTTAATTCATCTCACAGAGTTACATCTTTCCCTTCAAGAAGCCTTTCGCTAAGGCTGTTCTTGTGGAGTTGGCAAAGGGATATTTGGAAGCCCATAGAGGGCTATGGTGAAAAAGGAAATATCTTCCGTTCAAAACTGGAAAGAAGCTTTCTGAGAAACTGCTCTGTGTTCTGTTAATTCATCTCACAGAGTTACATCTTTCCCTTCAAGAAGCCTTTCGCTAAGGCTGTTCTTGTGGAATTGGCAAAGGGATATTTGGAAGCCCATAGAGGGCTATGGTGAAAAAGGAAATATCTTCCGTTCAAAACTGGAAAGAAGCTTTCTGAGAAACTGCTCTGTGTTCTGTTAATTCATCTCACAGAGTTACATCTTTCCCTTCAAGAAGCCTTTCGCTAAGGCTGTTCTTGTGGAATTGGCAAAGGGATATTTGGAAGCCCATAGAGGGCTATGGTGAAAAAGGAAATATCTTCCGTTCAAAACTGGAAAGAAGCTTTCTGAGAAACTGCTCTGTGTTCTGTTAATTCATCTCACAGAGTTACATCTTTCCCTTCAAGAAGCCTTTCGCTAAGGCTGTTCTTGTGGAATTGGCAAAGGGATATTTGGAAGCCCATAGAGGGCTATGGTGAAAAAGGAAATATCTTCCGTTCAAAACTGGAAAGAAGCTTTCTGAGAAACTGCTCTGTGTTCTGTTAATTCATCTCACAGAGTTACATCTTTCCCTTCAAGAAGCCTTTCGCTAAGGCTGTTCTTGTGGAATTGGCAAAGGGATATTTGGAAGCCCATAGAGGGCTATGGTGAAAAAGGAAATATCTTCCGTTCAAAACTGGAAAGAAGCTTTCTGAGAAACTGCTCTGTGTTCTGTTAATTCATCTCACAGAGTTACATCTTTCCCTTCAAGAAGCCTTTCGCTAAGGCTGTTCTTGTGGAATTGGCAAAGGGATATTTGGAAGCCCATAGAGGGCTCTGGTGAAAAAGGAAATATCTTCCGTTCAAAACTGGAAAGAAGCTTTCTGAGAAACTGCTCTGTGTTCTGTTAATTCATCTCACAGAGTTACATCTTTCCCTTCAAGAAGCCTTTCGCTAAGGCTGTTCTTGTGGAATTGGCAAAGGGATATTTGGAAGCCCATAGAGGGCTATGGTGAAAAAGGAAATATCTTCCGTTCAAAACTGGAAAGAAGCTTTCTGAGAAACTGCTCTGTGTTCTGTTAATTCATCTAACAGAGTTACATCTTTCCCTTCAAGAAGCCTTTCGCTAAGGCTGTTCTTGTGGAATTGGCAAAGGGATATTTGGAAGCCCATAGAGGGCTATGGTGAAAAAGGAAATATCTTCCGTTCAAAACTGGAAAGAAGCTTTCTGAGAAACTGCTCTGTGTTCTGTTAATTCATCTCACAGAGTTACATCTTTCCCTTCAAGAAGCCTTTCGCTAAGGCTGTTCTTGTGGAATTGGCAAAGGGATATTTGGAAGCCCATAGAGTTCTATGGTGTAAAAGGAAATATCTTCCGTTCAAAACTGGAAAGAAGCTTTCTGAGAAACTGCTCTGTGTTCTGTTAATTCATCTCACAGAGTTACATCTTTCCCTTCAAGAAGCCTTTCGCTAAGGCTGTTCTTGTGGAATTGGCAAAGGGATATTTGGAAGCCCATAGAGGGCTATGGTGAAAAAGGAAATATCTTCCGTTCAAAACTGGAAAGAAGCTTTCTGAGAAACTGCTCTGTGTTCTGTTAATTCATCTCACAGAGTTATATCTTTCCCTTCAAGAAGCCTTTCGCTAAGGCTGTTCTTGTGGAATTGCAAAGGGATATTTGGAAGCCCATAGAGGGCTATGGTGAAAAAGGAAATATCTTCCGTTCAAAACTGGAAAGAAGCTTTCTGAGAAACTGCTCTGTGTTCTGTTAATTCATCTCACAGAGTTACATCTTTCCCTTCAAGAAGCCTTTCGCTAAGGCTGTTCTTGTGGAATTGGCAAAGGGATATTTGGAAGCCCATAGAGGGCTCTGGTGAAAAAGGAAATATCTTCCGTTCAAAACTGGAAAGAAGCTTTCTGAGAAACTGCTCTGTGTTCTGTTAATTCATCTCACAGAGTTACATCTTTCCCTTCAAGAAGCCTTTCGCTAAGGCTGTTCTTGTGGAATTGGCAAAGGGATATTTGGAAGCCCATAGAGGGCTATGGTGAAAAAGGAAATATCTTCCGTTCAAAACTGGAAAGAAGCTTTCTGAGAAACTGCTCTGTGTTCTGTTAATTCATCTCACAGAGTTACATCTTTCCCTTCAAGAAGCCTTTCGCTAAGGCTGTTCTTGTGGAATTGGCAAAGGGATATTTGGAAGCCATAGAGGGCTCTGGTGAAAAAGGAAATATCTTCCGTTCAAAACTGGAAAGAAGCTTTCTGAGAAACTGCTCTGTGTTCTGTTAATTCATCTCACAGAGTTACATCTTTCCCTTCAAGAAGCCTTTCGCTAAGGCTGTTCTTGTGGAATTGGCAAAGGGATATTTGGAAGCCCATAGAGGGCTCTGGTGAAAAAAGGAAATATCTTCCGTTCAAAACTGGAAAGAAGCTTTCTGAGAAACTGCTCTGTGTTCTGTTAATTCATCTCACAGAGTTACATCTTTCCCTTCAAGAAGCCTTTCGCTAAGGCTGTTCTTGTGGAATTGGCAAAGGGATATTTGGAAGCCCTTAGAGGGCTATGGTGAAAAAGGAAATATCTTCCGTTCAAAACTGGAAAGAAGCTTTCTGAGAAACTGCTCTGTGTTCTGTTAATTCATCTCACAGAGTTACATCTTTCCCTTCAAGAAGCCTTTCGCTAAGGCTGTTCTTGTGGAATTGGCAAAGGGATATTTGGAAGCCCGTAGAGGGCTATGGTGAAAAAGGAAATATCTTCCGTTCAAAACTGGAAAGAAGCTTTCTGAGAAACTGCCCTGTGTTCTGTTAATTCATCTCACAGAGTTACATCTTTCCCTTCAAGAAGCCTTTCGCTAAGGCTGTTCTTGTGGAATTGGCAAAGGGATATTTGGAAGCCCATAGAGGGCTATGGTGAAAAAGGAAATATCTTCCGTTCAAAACTGGAAAGAAGCTTTCTGAGAAACTGCTCTGTGTTCTGTTAATTCATCTCACAGAGTTACATCTTTCCCTTCAAGAAGCCTTTCGCTAAGGCTGTTCTTGTGGAATTGGCAAAGGGATATTTGGAAGCCCGTAGAGGGCTATGGTGAAAAAGGAAATATCTTCCGTTCAAAACTGGAAAGAAGCTTTCTGAGAAACTGCTCTGTGTTCTGTTAATTCATCTCACAGAGTTACATCTTTCCCTTCAAGAAGCCTTTCGCTAAGGCTGTTCTTGTGGAATTGGCAAAGGGATATTTGGAAGCCCATAGAGGGCTATGGTGAAAAAGGAAATATCTTCCGTTCAAAACTGGAAAGAAGCTTTCTGAGAAACTGCTCTGTGTTCTGTTAATTCATCTCACAGAGTTACATCTTTCCCTTCAAGAAGCCTTTCGCTAAGGCTGTTCTTGTGGAATTGGCAAAGGGATATTTGGAAGCCCATAGAGGGCTATGGTGAAAAAGGAAATATCTTCCGTTCAAAACTGGAAAGAAGCTTTCTGAGAAACTGCCCTGTGTTCTGTTAATTCATCTCACAGAGTTACATCTTTCCCTTCAAGAAGCCTTTCGCTAAGGCTGTTCTTGTGGAATTGGCAAAGGGATATTTGGAAGCCCATAGAGGGCTATGGTGAAAAAGGAAATATCTTCCGTTCAAAACTGGAAAGAAGCTTTCTGAGAAACTGCTCTGTGTTCTGTTAATTCATCTCACAGAGTTACATCTTTCCCTTCAAGAAGCCTTTCGCTAAGGCTGTTCTTGTGGAATTGGCAAAGGGATATTTGGAAGCCCATAGAGGGCTATGGTGAAAAAGGAAATATCTTCCGTTCAAAACTGGAAAGAAGCTTTCTGAGAAACTGCTCTGTGTTCTGTTAATTCATCTCACAGAGTTACATCTTTCCCTTCAAGAAGCCTTTCGCTAAGGCTGTTCTTGTGGAATTGGCTAAGGGATATTTGGAAGCCCATAGAGGGCTATGGTGAAAAAGGAAATATCTTCCGTTCAAAACTGGAAAGAAGCTTTCTGAGAAACTGCTCTGTGTTCTGTTAATTCATCTCACAGAGTTACATCTTTCCCTTCAAGAAGCCTTTCGCTAAGGCTGTTCTTGTGGAATTGGCAAAGGGATATTTGGAAGCCCATAGAGGGCTATGGTGAAAAAGGAAATATCTTCCGTTCAAAACTGGAAAGAAGCTTTCTGAGAAACTGCTCTGTGTTCTGTTAATTCATCTCACAGAGTTACATCTTTCCCTTCAAGAAGCCTTTCGCTAAGGCTGTTCTTGTGGAATTGGCAAAGGGATATTTGGAAGCCCGTAGAGGGCTATGGTGAAAAAGGAAATATCTTCCGTTCAAAACTGGAAAGAAGCTTTCTGAGAAACTGCTCTGTGTTCTGTTAATTCATCTCACAGAGTTACATCTTTCCCTTCAAGAAGCCTTTCGCTAAGGCTGTTCTTGTGGAATTGGCAAAGGGATATTTGGAAGCCCATAGAGGGCTATGGTGAAAAAGGAAATATCTTCCGTTCAAAACTGGAAAGAAGCTTTCTGAGAAACTGCTCTGTGTTCTGTTAATTCATCTCACAGAGTTACATCTTTCCCTTCAAGAAGCCTTTCGCTAAGGCTGTTCTTGTGGAATTGGCAAAGGGATATTTGGAAGCCCATAGAGGGCTATGGTGAAAAAGGAAATATCTTCCGTTCAAAACTGGAAAGAAGCTTTCTGAGAAACTGCTCTGTGTTCTGTTAATTCATCTCACAGAGTTACATCTTTCCCTTCAAGAAGCCTTTCGCTAAGGCTGTTCTTGTGGAATTGGCAAAGGGATATTTGGAAGCCCATAGAGGGCTATGGTGAAAAAGGAAATATCTTCCGTTCAAAACTGGAAAGAAGCTTTCTGAGAAACTGCTCTGTGTTCTGTTAATTCATCTCACAGAGTTACATCTTTCCCTTCAAGAAGCCTTTCGCTAAGGCTGTTCTTGTGGAATTGGCAAAGGGATATTTGGAAGCCCATAGAGGGCTATGGTGAAAAAGGAAATATCTTCCGTTCAAAACTGGAAAGAAGCTTTCTGAGAAACTGCTCTGTGTTCTGTTAATACATCTCACAGAGTTACATCTTTCCCTTCAAGAAGCCTTTCGCTAAGGCTGTTCTTGTGGAATTGGCAAAGGGATATTTGGAAGCCCATAGAGGGCTATGGTGAAAAAGGAAATATCTTCCGTTCAAAACTGGAAAGAAGCTTTCTGAGAAACTGCTCTGTGTTCTGTTAATTCATCTCACAGAGTTACATCTTTCCCTTCAAGAAGCCTTTCGCTAAGGCTGTTCTTGTGGAATTGGCAAAGGGATATTTGGAAGCCCATAGAGGGCTACGGTGAAAAAGGAAATATCTTCCGTTCAAAACTGGAAAGAAGCTTTCTGAGAATCTGCTCTGTGTTCTGTTAATTCATCTCACAGAGTTACATCTTTCCCTTCAAGAAGCCTTTCGCTAAGGCTGTTCTTGTGGAATTGGCAAAGGGATATTTGGAAGCCCATAGAGGGCTCTGGTGAAAAAGGAAATATCTTCCGTTCAAAACTGGAAAGAAGCTTTCTGAGAAACTGCTCTGTGTTCTGTTAATTCATCTCACAGAGTTACATCTTTCCCTTCAAGAAGCCTTTCGCTAAGGCTGTTCTTGTGGAATTGGCAAAGGGATATTTGGAAGCCCATAGAGGGCTATGGTGAAAAAGGAAATATCTTCCGTTCAAAACTGGAAAGAAGCTTTCTGAGAAACTGCTCTGTGTTCTGTTAATTCATCTCACAGAGTTACATCTTTCCCTTCAAGAAGCCTTTCGCTAAGGCTGTTCTTGTGGAATTGGCAAAGGGATATTTGGAAGCCCATAGAGGGCTATGGTGAAAAAGGAAATATCTTCCGTTCAAAACTGGAAAGAAGCTTTCTGAGAAACTGCTCTGTGTTCTGTTAATTCATCTCACAGAGTTACATCTTTCCCTTCAAGAAGCCTTTCGCTAAGGCTGTTCTTGTGGAATTGGCAAAGGGATATTTGGAAGCCCATAGAGGGCTATGGTGAAAAAGGAAATATCTTCCGTTCAAAACTGGAAAGAAGCTTGCTGAGAAACTGCTCTGTGTTCTGTTAATTCATCTCACAGAGTTACATCTTTCCCTTCAAGAAGCCTTTCGCTAAGGCTGTTCTTGTGGAATTGGCAAAGGGATATTTGGAAGCCCATAGAGGGCTATGGTGAAAAAGGAAATATCTTCCGTTCAAAACTGGAAAGAAGCTTTCTGAGAAACTGCTCTGTGTTCTGTTAATTCATCTCACAGAGTTACATCTTTCCCTTCAAGAAGCCTTTCGCTAAGGCTGTTCTTGTGGAATTGGCAAAGGGATATTTGGAAGCCCATAGAGGGCTATGGTGAAAAAGGAAATATCTTCCGTTCAAAACTGGAAAGAAGCTTTCTGAGAAACTGCTCTGTGTTCTGTTAATTCATCTCACAGAGTTACATCTTTCCCTTCAAGAAGCCTTTCGCTAAGGCTGTTCTTGTGGAATTGGCAAAGGGATATTTGGAAGCCCATAGAGGGCTATGGTGAAAAAGGAAATATCTTCCGTTCAAAACTGGAAAGAAGCTTTCTGAGAAACTGCTCTGTGTTCTGTTAATTCATTTCACAGAGTTACATCTTTCCCTTCAAGAAGCCTTTCGCTAAGGCTGTTCTTGTGGAATTGGCAAAGGGATATTTGGAAGCCCATAGAGGGCTATGGTGAAAAAGGAAATATCTTCCGTTCAAAACTGGAAAGAAGCTTTCTGAGAAACTGCCCTGTGTTCTGTTAATTCATCTCACAGAGTTACATCTTTCCCTTCAAGAAGCCTTTCGCTAAGGCTGTTCTTGTGGAATTGGCAACGGGATATTTGGAAGCCCATAGAGGGCTATGGTGAAAAAGGAAATATCTTCCGTTCAAAACTGGAAAGAAGCTTTCTGAGAAACTGCTCTGTGTTCTGTTAATTCATCTCACAGAGTTACATCTTTCCCTTCAAGAAGCCTTTCGCTAAGGCTGTTCTTGTGGAATTGGCAAAGGGATATTTGGAAGCCCATAGAGGGCTATGGTGAAAAAGGAAATATCTTCCGTTCAAAACTGGAAAGAAGCTTTCTGAGAAACTGCTCTGTGTTCTGTTAATTCATCTCACAGAGTTACATCTTTCCCTTCAAGAAGCCTTTCGCTAAGGCTGTTCTTGTGGAATTGGCAAAGGGATATTTGGAAGCCCTTAGAGAGCTATGGTGAAAAAGGAAATATCTTCCGTTCAAAACTGGAAAGAAGCTTTCTGAGAAACTGCTCTGTGTTCTGTTAATTCATCTCACAGAGTTACATCTTTCCCTTCAAGAAGCCTTTCGCTAAGGCTGTTCTTGTGGAATTGGCAAAGGGATATTTGGAAGCCCATAGAGGGCTAGGGTGAAAAAGGAAATATCTTCCGTTCAAAACTGGAAAGAAGCTTTCTGAGAAACTGCCCTGTGTTCTGTTAATTCATCTCACAGAGTTACATCTTTCCCTTCAAGAAGCCTTTCGCTAAGGCTGTTCTTGTGGAATTGGCAAAGGGATATTTGGAAGCCCATAGAGGGCTATGGTGAAAAAGGAAATACCTTCCGTTCAAAACTGGAAAGAAGCTTTCTGAGAAACTGCTCTGTGTTCTGTTAATTCATCTCACAGAGTTACATCTTTCCCTTCAAGAAGCCTTTCGCTAAGGCTGTTCTTGTGGAATTGGCAAAGGGATATTTGGAAGCCCATAGAGGGCTATGGTGAAAAAGGAAATATCTTCCGTTCAAAACTGGAAAGAAGCTTTCTGAGAAACTGCTCTGTGTTCTGTTAATTCATCTCACAGAGTTACATCTTTCCCTTCAAGAAGCCTTTCGCTAAGGCTGTTCTTGTGGACTTGGCAAAGGGATATTTGGAAGCCCATAGAGGGCTATGGTGAAAAAGGAAATATCTTCCGTTCAAAACTGGAAAGAAGCTTTCTGAGAAACTGCTCTGTGTTCTGTTAATTCATCTCACAGAGTTACATCTTTCCCTTCAAGAAGCCTTTCGCTAAGGCTGTTCTTGTGGAATTGGCAAAGGGATATTTGGAAGCCCATAGAGGGCTATGGTGAAAAAGGAAATATCTTCCGTTCAAAACTGGAAAGAAGCTTTCTGAGAAACTGCTCTGTGTTCTGTTAATTCATCTCACAGAGTTACATCTTTCCCTTCAAGAAGCCTTTCGCTAAGGCTGTTCTTGTGGAATTGGCAAAGGGATATTTGGAAGCCCATAGAGGGCTACGGTGAAAAAGGAAATATCTTCCGTTCAAAACTGGAAAGAAGCTTTCTGAGAAACTGCTCTGTGTTCTGTTAATTCATCTCACAGAGTTACATCTTTCCCTTCAAGAAGCCTTTCGCTAAGGCTGTTCTTGTGGAATTGGCAAATTGATATTTGGAAGCCCATAGAGGGCTATGGTGAAAAAGGAAATATCTTCCGTTCAAAACTGGAAAGAAGCTTTCTGAGAAACTGCTCTGTGTTCTGTTAATTCATCTCACAGAGTTACATCTTTCCCTTCAAGAAGCCTTTCGCTAAGGCTGTCCTTGTGGAATTGGCAAAGGGATATTTGGAAGCCCATAGAGGGCTATGGTGAAAAAGGAAATATCTTCCGTTCAAAACTGGAAAGAAGCTTTCTGAGAAACTGCTCTGTGTTCTGTTAATTCATCTCACAGAGTTACATCTTTCCCTTCAAGAAGCCTTTCGCTAAGGCTGTTCTTGTGGAATTGGCAAAGGGATATTTGGAAGCCCATAGAGGGCTATGGTGAAAAAGGAAATATCTTCCGTTCAAAACTGGAAAGAAGCTTTCTGAGAAACTGCTCTGTGTTCTGTTAATTCATCTCACAGAGTTACATCTTTCCCTTCAAGAAGCCTTTCGCTAAGGCTGTTCTTGTGGAATTGGCAAAGGGATATTTGGAAGCCCATAGAGGGCTATGGTGAAAAAGGAAATATCTTCCGTTCAAAACTGGAAAGAAGCTTTCTGAGAAACTGCTCTGTGTTCTGTTAATTCATCTCACAGAGTTACATCTTTCCCTTCAAGAAGCCTTTCGCTAAGGCTGTTCTTGTGGACTTGGCAAAGGGATATTTGGAAGCCCATAGAGGGCTATGGTGAAAAAGGAAATATCTTCCGTTCAAAACTGGAGAGAAGCTTTCTGAGAAACTGCTCTGTGTTCTGTTAATTCATCTCACAGAGTTACATGTTTCCCTTCAAGAAGCCTTTCGCTAAGGCTGTTCTTGTGGAATTGGCAAAGGGATATTTGGAAGCCCATAGAGGGCTCTGGTGAAAAAGGAAATATCTTCCGTTCAAAACTGGAAAGAAGCTTTCTGAGAAACTGCTCTGTGTTCTGTTAATTCATCTCACAGAGTTACATCTTTCCCTTCAAGAAGCCTTTCGCTAAGGCTGTTCTTGTGGAATTGGCAAAGGGATATTTGGAAGCCCTTAGAGAGCTATGGTGAAAAAGGAAATATCTTCCGTTCAAAACTGGAAAGAAGCTTTCTGAGAAACTGCTCTGTGTTCTGTTAATTCATCTCACAGAGTTACATCTTTCCCTTCAAGAAGCCTTTCGCTAAGGCTGTTCTTGTGGAATTGGCAAAGGGATATTTGGAAGCCCATAGAGGGCTATGGTGAAAAAGGAAATATCTTCCGTTCAAAACTGGAAAGAAGCTTTCTGAGAAACTGCTCTGTGTTCTGTTAATTCATCTCACAGAGTTACATCTTTCCCTTCAAGAAGCCTTTCGCTAAGGCTGTTCTTGTGGAATTGGCAAAGGGATATTTGGAAGCCCATAGAGGGCTATGGTGAAAAAGGAAATATCTTCCGTTCAAAACTGGAAAGAAGCTTTCTGAGAAACTGCCCTGTGTTCTGTTAATTCATCTCACAGAGTTACATCTTTCCCTTCAAGAAGCCTTTCGCTAAGGCTGTTCTTGTGGAATTGGCAAAGGGATATTTGGAAGCCCATAGAGGGCTATGGTGAAAAAGGAAATATCTTCCGTTCAAAACTGGAAAGAAGCTTTCTGAGAAACTGCTCTGTGTTCTGTTAATTCATCTCACAGAGTTACATCTTTCCCTTCAAGAAGCCTTTCGCTAAGGCTGTTCTTGTGGAATTGGCAAAGGGATATTTGGAAGCCCGTAGAGGGCTATGGTGAAAAAGGAAATATCTTCCGTTCAAAACTGGAAAGAAGCTTTCTGAGAAACTGCTCTGTGTTCTGTTAATTCATCTCACAGAGTTACATCTTTCCCTTCAAGAAGCCTTTCGCTAAGGCTGTTCTTGTGGACTTGGCAAAGGGATATTTGGAAGCCCATAGAGGGCTATGGTGAAAAAGGAAATATCTTCCGTTCAAAACTGGAAAGAAGCTTTCTGAGAAACTGCTCTGTGTTCTGTTAATTCATCTCACAGAGTTACATCTTTCCCTTCAAGAAGCCTTTCGCTAAGGCTGTTCTTGTGGAATTGGCAAAGGGATATTTGGAAGCCCATAGAGGGCTATGGTGAAAAAGGAAATATCTTCCGTTCAAAACTGGAGAGAAGCTTTCTGAGAAACTGCCCTGTGTTCTGTTAATTCATCTCACAGAGTTACATCTTTCCCTTCAAGAAGCCTTTCGCTAAGGCTGTTCTTGTGGAATTGGCAAAGGGATATTTGGAAGCCCATAGAGGGCTATGGTGAAAAAGGAAATATCTTCCGTTCAAAACTGGAAAGAAGCTTTCTGAGAAACTGCTCTGTGTTCTGTTAATTCATCTCACAGAGTTACATCTTTCCCTTCAAGAAGCCTTTCGCTAAGGCTGTTCTTGTGGAATTGGCAAAGGGATATTTGGAAGCCCATAGAGGGCTATGGTGAAAAAGGAAATATCTTCCGTTCAAAACTGGAAAGAAGCTTTCTGAGAAACTGCTCTGTGTTCTGTTAATTCATCTCACAGAGTTACATCTTTCCCTTCAAGAAGCCTTTCGCTAAGGCTGTTCTTGTGGAATTGGCAAAGGGATATTTGGAAGCCCATAGAGGGCTATGGTGAAAAAGGAAATATCTTCCGTTCAAAACTGGAAAGAAGCTTTCTGAGAAACTGCTCTGTGTTCTGTTAATTCATCTCACAGAGTTACATCTTTCCCTTCAAGAAGCCTTTCGCTAAGGCTGTTCTTGTGGAATTGGCAAAGGGATATTTGGAAGCCCATAGAGGGCTATGGTGAAAAAGGAAATATCTTCCGTTCAAAACTGGAAAGAAGCTTTCTGAGAAACTGCTCTGTGTTCTGTTAATTCATCTCACAGAGTTACATCTTTCCCTTCAAGAAGCCTTTCGCTAAGGCTGTTCTTGTGGAATTGGCAAAGGGATATTTGGAAGCCCATAGAGGGCTATGGTGAAAAAGGAAATATCTTCCGTTCAAAACTGGAAAGAAGCTTTCTGAGAAACTGCTCTGTGTTCTGTTAATACATCTCACAGAGTTACATCTTTCCCTTCAAGAAGCCTTTCGCTAAGGCTGTTCTTGTGGAATTGGCAAAGGGATATTTGGAAGCCCATAGAGGGCTATGGTGAAAAAGGAAATATCTTCCGTTCAAAACTGGAAAGAAGCTTTCTGAGAAACTGCTCTGTGTTCTGTTAATTCATCTCACAGAGTTACATCTTTCCCTTCAAGAAGCCTTTCGCTAAGGCTGTTCTTGTGGAATTGGCAAAGGGATATTTGGAAGCCCATAGAGGGCTACGGTGAAAAAGGAAATATCTTCCGTTCAAAACTGGAAAGAAGCTTTCTGAGAATCTGCTCTGTGTTCTGTTAATTCATCTCACAGAGTTACATCTTTCCCTTCAAGAAGCCTTTCGCTAAGGCTGTTCTTGTGGAATTGGCAAAGGGATATTTGGAAGCCCATAGAGGGCTCTGGTGAAAAAGGAAATATCTTCCGTTCAAAACTGGAAAGAAGCTTTCTGAGAAACTGCTCTGTGTTCTGTTAATTCATCTCACAGAGTTACATCTTTCCCTTCAAGAAGCCTTTCGCTAAGGCTGTTCTTGTGGAATTGGCAAAGGGATATTTGGAAGCCCATAGAGGGCTATGGTGAAAAAGGAAATATCTTCCGTTCAAAACTGGAAAGAAGCTTTCTGAGAAACTGCTCTGTGTTCTGTTAATTCATCTCACAGAGTTACATCTTTCCCTTCAAGAAGCCTTTCGCTAAGGCTGTTCTTGTGGACTTGGCAAAGGGATATTTGAAAGCCCATAGAGGGCTATGGTGAAAAAGGAAATATCTTCCGTTCAAAACTGGAAAGAAGCTTTCTGAGAAACTGCTCTGTGTTCTGTTAATTCATCTCACAGAGTTACATCTTTCCCTTCAAGAAGCCTTTCGCTAAGGCTGTTCTTGTGGAATTGGCAAAGGGATATTTGGAAGCCCATAGAGGGCTATGGTGAAAAAGGAAATATCTTCCGTTCAAAACTGGAAAGAAGCTTGCTGAGAAACTGCTCTGTGTTCTGTTAATTCATCTCACAGAGTTACATCTTTCCCTTCAAGAAGCCTTTCGCTAAGGCTGTTCTTGTGGAATTGGCAAAGGGATATTTGGAAGCCCATAGAGGGCTATGGTGAAAAAGGAAATATCTTCCGTTCAAAACTGGAAAGAAGCTTTCTGAGAAACTGCTCTGTGTTCTGTTAATTCATCTCACAGAGTTACATCTTTCCCTTCAAGAAGCCTTTCGCTAAGGCTGTTCTTGTGGAATTGGCAAAGGGATATTTGGAAGCCCATAGAGGGCTATGGTGAAAAAGGAAATATCTTCCGTTCAAAACTGGAAAGAAGCTTTCTGAGAAACTGCTCTGTGTTCTGTTAATTCATCTCACAGAGTTACATCTTTCCCTTCAAGAAGCCTTTCGCTAAGGCTGTTCTTGTGGAATTGGCAAAGGGATATTTGGAAGCCCATAGAGGGCTATGGTGAAAAAGGAAATATCTTCCGTTCAAAACTGGAAAGAAGCTTTCTGAGAAACTGCTCTGTGTTCTGTTAATTCATTTCACAGAGTTACATCTTTCCCTTCAAGAAGCCTTTCGCTAAGGCTGTTCTTGTGGAATTGGCAAAGGGATATTTGGAAGCCCATAGAGGGCTATGGTGAAAAAGGAAATATCTTCCGTTCAAAACTGGAAAGAAGCTTTCTGAGAAACTGCCCTGTGTTCTGTTAATTCATCTCACAGAGTTACATCTTTCCCTTCAAGAAGCCTTTCGCTAAGGCTGTTCTTGTGGAATTGGCAACGGGATATTTGGAAGCCCATAGAGGGCTATGGTGAAAAAGGAAATATCTTCCGTTCAAAACTGGAAAGAAGCTTTCTGAGAAACTGCTCTGTGTTCTGTTAATTCATCTCACAGAGTTACATCTTTCCCTTCAAGAAGCCTTTCGCTAAGGCTGTTCTTGTGGAATTGGCAAAGGGATATTTGGAAGCCCATAGAGGGCTATGGTGAAAAAGGAAATATCTTCCGTTCAAAACTGGAAAGAAGCTTTCTGAGAAACTGCTCTGTGTTCTGTTAATTCATCTCACAGAGTTACATCTTTCCCTTCAAGAAGCCTTTCGCTAAGGCTGTTCTTGTGGAATTGGCAAAGGGATATTTGGAAGCCCTTAGAGAGCTATGGTGAAAAAGGAAATATCTTCCGTTCAAAACTGGAAAGAAGCTTTCTGAGAAACTGCTCTGTGTTCTGTTAATTCATCTCACAGAGTTACATCTTTCCCTTCAAGAAGCCTTTCGCTAAGGCTGTTCTTGTGGAATTGGCAAAGGGATATTTGGAAGCCCATAGAGGGCTAGGGTGAAAAAGGAAATATCTTCCGTTCAAAACTGGAAAGAAGCTTTCTGAGAAACTGCCCTGTGTTCTGTTAATTCATCTCACAGAGTTACATCTTTCCCTTCAAGAAGCCTTTCGCTAAGGCTGTTCTTGTGGAATTGGCAAAGGGATATTTGGAAGCCCATAGAGGGCTATGGTGAAAAAGGAAATATCTTCCGTTCAAAACTGGAAAGAAGCTTTCTGAGAAACTGCTCTGTGTTCTGTTAATTCATCTCACAGAGTTACATCTTTCCCTTCAAGAAGCCTTTCGCTAAGGCTGTTCTTGTGGAATTGGCAAAGGGATATTTGGAAGCCCATAGAGGGCTATGGTGAAAAAGGAAATATCTTCCGTTCAAAACTGGAAAGAAGCTTTCTGAGAAACTGCTCTGTGTTCTGTTAATTCATCTCACAGAGTTACATCTTTCCCTTCAAGAAGCCTTTCGCTAAGGCTGTTC
Source organism: Chlorocebus sabaeus (assembly GCF_047675955.1). Classification (NCBI taxonomy): domain Eukaryota; kingdom Metazoa; phylum Chordata; class Mammalia; order Primates; family Cercopithecidae; genus Chlorocebus; species Chlorocebus sabaeus. The sequence continues at coordinate 232,469 of NW_027327712.1, read as the reverse complement.
TTGTGGACTTGGCAAAGGGATATTTGGAAGCCCATAGAGGGCTATGGTGAAAAAGGAAATATCTTCCGTTCAAAACTGGAAAGAAGCTTTCTGAGAAACTGCTCTGTGTTCTGTTAATTCATCTCACAGAGTTACATCTTTCCCTTCAAGAAGCCTTTCGCTAAGGCTGTTCTTGTGGAATTGGCAAAGGGATATTTGGAAGCCCATAGAGGGCTATGGTGAAAAAGGAAATATCTTCCGTTCAAAACTGGAAAGAAGCTTTCTGAGAAACTGCTCTGTGTTCTGTTAATTCATCTCACAGAGTTACATCTTTCCCTTCAAGAAGCCTTTCGCTAAGGCTGTTCTTGTGGAATTGGCAAAGGGATATTTGGAAGCCCATAGAGGGCTACGGTGAAAAAGGAAATATCTTCCGTTCAAAACTGGAAAGAAGCTTTCTGAGAAACTGCTCTGTGTTCTGTTAATTCATCTCACAGAGTTACATCTTTCCCTTCAAGAAGCCTTTCGCTAAGGCTGTTCTTGTGGAATTGGCAAATTGATATTTGGAAGCCCATAGAGGGCTATGGTGAAAAAGGAAATATCTTCCGTTCAAAACTGGAAAGAAGCTTTCTGAGAAACTGCTCTGTGTTCTGTTAATTCATCTCACAGAGTTACATCTTTCCCTTCAAGAAGCCTTTCGCTAAGGCTGTCCTTGTGGAATTGGCAAAGGGATATTTGGAAGCCCATAGAGGGCTATGGTGAAAAAGGAAATATCTTCCGTTCAAAACTGGAAAGAAGCTTTCTGAGAAACTGCTCTGTGTTCTGTTAATTCATCTCACAGAGTTACATCTTTCCCTTCAAGAAGCCTTTCGCTAAGGCTGTTCTTGTGGAATTGGCAAAGGGATATTTGGAAGCCCATAGAGGGCTATGGTGAAAAAGGAAATATCTTCCGTTCAAAACTGGAAAGAAGCTTTCTGAGAAACTGCTCTGTGTTCTGTTAATTCATCTCACAGAGTTACATCTTTCCCTTCAAGAAGCCTTTCGCTAAGGCTGTTCTTGTGGAATTGGCAAAGGGATATTTGGAAGCCCATAGAGGGCTATGGTGAAAAAGGAAATATCTTCCGTTCAAAACTGGAAAGAAGCTTTCTGAGAAACTGCTCTGTGTTCTGTTAATTCATCTCACAGAGTTACATCTTTCCCTTCAAGAAGCCTTTCGCTAAGGCTGTTCTTGTGGACTTGGCAAAGGGATATTTGGAAGCCCATAGAGGGCTATGGTGAAAAAGGAAATATCTTCCGTTCAAAACTGGAGAGAAGCTTTCTGAGAAACTGCTCTGTGTTCTGTTAATTCATCTCACAGAGTTACATCTTTCCCTTCAAGAAGCCTTTCGCTAAGGCTGTTCTTGTGGAATTGGCAAAGGGATATTTGGAAGCCCATAGAGGGCTATGGTGAAAAAGGAAATATCTTCCGTTCAAAACTGGAGAGAAGCTTTCTGAGAAACTGCTCTGTGTTCTGTTAATTCATCTCACAGAGTTACATCTTTCCCTTCAAGAAGCCTTTCGCTAAGGCTGTTCTTGTGGAATTGGCAAAGGGATATTTGGAAGCCCATAGAGGGCTATGGTGAAAAAGGAAATATCTTCCGTTCAAAACTGGAAAGAAGCTTTCTGAGAAACTGCTCTGTGTTCTGTTAATTCATCTCACAGAGTTACATCTTTCCCTTCAAGAAGCCTTTCGCTAAGGCTGTTCTTGTGGAATTGGCAAAGGGATATTTGGAAGCCCATAGAGGGCTATGGTGAAAAAGGAAATATCTTCCGTTCAAAACTGGAAAGAAGCTTTCTGAGAAACTGCTCTGTGTTCTGTTAATTCATCTCACAGAGTTACATCTTTCCCTTCAAGAAGCCTTTCGCTAAGGCTGTTCTTGTGGACTTGGCAAAGGGATATTTGGAAGCCCATAGAGGGCTATGGTGAAAAAGGAAATATCTTCCGTTCAAAACTGGAAAGAAGCTTTCTGAGAAACTGCTCTGTGTTCTGTTAATTCATCTCACAGAGTTACATCTTTCCCTTCAAGAAGCCTTTCGCTAAGGCTGTTCTTGTGGAATTGGCAAAGGGATATTTGGAAGCCCATAGAGGGCTATGGTGAAAAAGGAAATATCTTCCGTTCAAAACTGGAAAGAAGCTTTCTGAGAAACTGCTCTGTGTTCTGTTAATTCATCTCACAGAGTTACATCTTTCCCTTCAAGAAGCCTTTCGCTAAGGCTGTTCTTGTGGACTTGGCAAAGGGATATTTGGAAGCCCATAGAGGGCTATGGTGAAAAAGGAAATATCTTCCGTTCAAAACTGGAAAGAAGCTTTCTGAGAAACTGCTCTGTGTTCTGTTAATTCATCTCACAGAGTTACATCTTTCCCTTCAAGAAGCCTTTCGCTAAGGCTGTTCTTGTGGAATTGGCAAAGGGATATTTGGAAGCCCATAGAGGGCTATGGTGAAAAAGGAAAAGCTTCCGTTCAAAACTGGAAAGAAGCTTTCTGAGAAACTGCTCTGTGTTCTGTTAATTCATCTCACAGAGTTACATCTTTCCCTTCAAGAAGCCTTTCGCTAAGGCTGTTCTTGTGGAATTGGCAAAGGGATATTTGGAAGCCCATAGAGGGCTATGGTGAAAAAGGAAATATCTTCCGTTCAAAACTGGAAAGAAGCTTTCTGAGAAACTGCTCTGTGTTCTGTTAATTCATCTCACAGAGTTACATCTTTCCCTTCAAGAAGCCTTTCGCTAAGGCTGTTCTTGTGGAATTGGCAAAGGGATATTTGGAAGCCCATAGAGGGCTATGGTGAAAAAGGAAATATCTTCCGTTCAAAACTGGAAAGAAGCTTTCTGAGAAACTGCTCTGTGTTCTGTTAATTCATCTCACAGAGTTACATCTTTCCCTTCAAGAAGCCTTTCGCTAAGGCTGTTCTTGTGGAATTGGCAAAGGGATATTTGGAAGCCCATAGAGGGCTACGGTGAAAAAGGAAATATCTTCCGTTCAAAACTGGAAAGAAGCTTTCTGAGAAACTGCTCTGTGTTCTGTTAATTCATCTCACAGAGTTACATCTTTCCCTTCAAGAAGCCTTTCGCTAAGGCTGTTCTTGTGGAATTGGCAAAGGGATATTTGGAAGCCCATAGAGGGCTCTGGTGAAAAAGGAAATATCTTCCGTTCAAAACTGGAAAGAAGCTTTCTGAGAAACTGCTCTGGTTCTGTTAATTCATCTCACAGAGTTACATCTTTCCCTTCAAGAAGCCTTTCGCTAAGGCTGTTCTTGTGGAATTGGCAAAGGGATATTTGGAAGCCCATAGAGGGCTATGGTGAAAAAGGAAATATCTTCCGTTCAAAACTGGAAAGAAGCTTTCTGAGAAACTGCTCTGTGTTCTGTTAATTCATCTCACAGAGTTACATCTTTCCCTTCAAGAAGCCTTTCGCTAAGGCTGTTCTTGTGGAATTGGCAAAGGGATATTTGGAAGCCCATAGAGGGCTATGGTGTAAAAGGAAATATCTTCCGTTCAAAACTGGAAAGAAGCTTTCTGAGAAACTTCTCTGTGTTCTGTTAATTCATCTCACAGAGTTACATCTTTCCCTTCAAGAAGCCTTTCGCTAAGGCTGTTCTTGTGGAATTGGCAAAGGGATATTTGGAAGCCCATAGAGGGCTATGGTGAAAAAGGAAATATCTTCCGTTCAAAACTGGAAAGAAGCTTGCTGAGAAACTGCTCTGTGTTCTGTTAATTCATCTCACAGAGTTACATCTTTCCCTTCAAGAAGCCTTTCGCTAAGGCTGTTCTTGTGGAATTGGCAAAGGGATATTTGGAAGCCCATAGAGGGCTATGGTGAAAAAGGAAATATCTTCCGTTCAAAACTGGAAAGAAGCTTTCTGAGAAACTGCTCTGTGTTCTGTTAATTCATCTCACAGAGTTACATCTTTCCCTTCAAGAAGCCTTTCGCTAAGGCTGTTCTTGTGGAATTGGCAAAGGGATATTTGGAAGCCCATAGAGGGCTATGGTGAAAAAGGAAAAGCTTCCGTTCAAAACTGGAAAGAAGCTTTCTGAGAAACTGCTCTGTGTTCTGTTAATTCATCTCACAGAGTTACATCTTTCCCTTCAAGAAGCCTTTCGCTAAGGCTGTTCTTGTGGAATTGGCAAAGGGATATTTGGAAGCCCATAGAGGGCTATGGTGAAAAAGGAAATATCTTCCGTTCAAAACTGGAAAGAAGCTTTCTGAGAAACTGCTCTGTGTTCTGTTAATTCATCTCACAGAGTTACATCTTTCCCTTCAAGAAGCCTTTCGCTAAGGCTGTTCTTGTGGAATTGGCAAAGGGATATTTGGAAGCCCATAGAGGGCTATGGTGAAAAAGGAAATATCTTCCGTTCAAAACTGGAAAGAAGCTTTCTGAGAAACTGCTCTGTGTTCTGTTAATTCATCTCACAGAGTTACATCTTTCCCTTCAAGAAGCCTTTCGCTAAGGCTGTTCTTGTGGAATTGGCAAAGGGATATTTGGAAGCCCATAGAGGGCTACGGTGAAAAAGGAAATATCTTCCGTTCAAAACTGGAAAGAAGCTTTCTGAGAAACTGCTCTGTGTTCTGTTAATTCATCTCACAGAGTTACATCTTTCCCTTCAAGAAGCCTTTCGCTAAGGCTGTTCTTGTGGAATTGGCAAATTGATATTTGGAAGCCCATAGAGGGCTATGGTGAAAAAGGAAATATCTTCCGTTCAAAACTGGAAAGAAGCTTTCTGAGAAACTGCTCTGTGTTCTGGTAATTCATCTCACAGAGTTACATCTTTCCCTTCAAGAAGCCTTTCGCTAAGGCTGTTCTTGTGGAATTGGCAAAGGGATATTTGGAAGCCCATAGAGGGCTATGGTGAAAAAGGAAATATCTTCCGTTCAAAACTGGAAAGAAGCTTTCTGAGAAACTGCTCTGTGTTCTGTTAATTCATCTCACAGAGTTACATCTTTCCCTTCAAGAAGCCTTTCGCTAAGGCTGTTCTTGTGGAATTGGCAAAGGGATATTTGGAAGCCCATAGAGGGCTATGGTGTAAAAGGAAATATCTTCCGTTCAAAACTGGAAAGAAGCTTTCTGAGAAACTGCTCTGTGTTCTGTTAATTCATCTCACAGAGTTACATCTTTCCCTTCAAGAAGCCTTTCGCTAAGGCTGTTCTTGTGGAATTGGCAAAGGGATATTTGGAAGCCCATAGAGGGCTATGGTGAAAAAGGAAATATCTTCCGTTCAAAACTGGAAAGAAGCTTTCTGAGAAACTGCTCTGTGTTCTGTTAATTCATCTCACAGAGTTACATCTTTCCCTTCAAGAAGCCTTTCGCTAAGGCTGTTCTTGTGGAATTGGCAAAGGGATATTTGGAAGCCCATAGAGGGCTATGGTGAAAAAGGAAATATCTTCCGTTCAAAACTGGAAAGAAGCTTTCTGAGAAACTGCTCTGTGTTCTGTTAATTCATCTCACAGAGTTACATCTTTCCCTTCAAGAAGCCTTTCGCTAAGGCTGTTCTTGTGGAATTGGCAAAGGGATATTTGGAAGCCCATAGAGGGCTATGGTGTAAAAGGAAATATCTTCCGTTCAAAACTGGAAAGAAGCTTTCTGAGAAACTGCTCTGTGTTCTGTTAATTCATCTCACAGAGTTACATCTTTCCCTTCAAGAAGCCTTTCGCTAAGGCTGTTCTTGTGGAATTGGCAAAGGGATATTTGGAAGCCCATAGAGGGCTATGGTGAAAAAGGAAATATCTTCCGTTCAAAACTGGAAAGAAGCTTTCTGAGAAACTGCTCTGTGTTCTGTTAATTCATCTCACAGAGTTACATCTTTCCCTTCAAGAAGCCTTTCGCTAAGGCTGTTCTTGTGGAATTGGCAAAGGGATATTTGGAAGCCCATAGAGGGCTATGGTGAAAAAGGAAATATCTTCCGTTCCAAACTGGAAAGAAGCTTTCTGAGAAACTGCTCTGTGTTCTGTTAATTCATCTCACAGAGTTACATCTTTCCCTTCAAGAAGCCTTTCGCTAAGGCTGTTCTTGTGGAATTGGCAAAGGGATATTTGGAAGCCCATAGAGGGCTATGGTGAAAAAGGAAATATCTTCCGTTCAAAACTGGAAAGAAGCTTTCTGAGAAACTGCTCTGTGTTCTGTTAATTCATCTCACAGAGTTACATCTTTCCCTTCAAGAAGCCTTTCGCTAAGGCTGTTCTTGTGGAATTGGCAAAGGGATATTTGGAAGCCCATAGAGGGCTATGGTGAAAAAGGAAATATCTTCCGTTCAAAACTGGAAAGAAGCTTTCTGAGAAACTGCTCTGTGTTCTGTTAATTCATCTCACAGAGTTACATCTTTCCCTTCAAGAAGCCTTTCGCTAAGGCTGTTCTTGTGGAATTGGCAAAGGGATATTTGGAAGCCCTTAGAGAGCTATGGTGAAAAAGGAAATATCTTCCGTTCAAAACTGGAAAGAAGCTTTCTGAGAAACTGCTCTGTGTTCTGTTAATTCATCTCACAGAGTTACATCTTTCCCTTCAAGAAGCCTTTCGCTAAGGCTGTTCTTGTGGAATTGGCAAAGGGATATTTGGAAGCCCATAGAGGGCTATGGTGAAAAAGGAAATATCTTCCGTTCAAAACTGGAAAGAAGCTTTCTGAGAAACTGCCCTGTGTTCTGTTAATTCATCTCACAGAGTTACATCTTTCCCTTCAAGAAGCCTTTCGCTAAGGCTGTTCTTGTGGAATTGGCAAAGGGATATTTGGAAGCCCATAGAGGGCTATGGTGAAAAAGGAAATATCTTCCGTTCAAAACTGGAAAGAAGCTTTCTGAGAAACTGCTCTGTGTTCTGTTAATTCATCTCACAGAGTTACATCTTTCCCTTCAAGAAGCCTTTCGCTAAGGCTGTTCTTGTGGAATTGGCAAAGGGATATTTGGAAGCCCATAGAGGGCTATGGTGAAAAAGGAAATATCTTCCGTTCAAAACTGGAAAGAAGCTTTCTGAGAAACTGCCCTGTGTTCTGTTAATTCATCTCACAGAGTTACATCTTTCCCTTCAAGAAGCCTTTCGCTAAGGCTGTTCTTGTGGAATTGGCAAAGGGATATTTGGAAGCCCATAGAGGGCTATGGTGAAAAAGGAAATATCTTCCGTTCAAAACTGGAAAGAAGCTTTCTGAGAAACTGCTCTGTGTTCTGTTAATTCATCTCACAGAGTTACATCTTTCCCTTCAAGAAGCCTTTCGCTAAGGCTGTTCTTGTGGAATTGGCAAAGGGATATTTGGAAGCCCATAGAGGGCTATGGTGAAAAAGGAAATATCTTCCGTTCAAAACTGGAAAGAAGCTTTCTGAGAAACTGCTCTGTGTTCTGTTAATTCATCTCACAGAGTTACATCTTTCCCTTCAAGAAGCCTTTCGCTAAGGCTGTTCTTGTGGACTTGGCAAAGGGATATTTGAAAGCCCATAGAGGGCTATGGTGAAAAAGGAAATATCTTCCGTTCAAAACTGGAAAGAAGCTTTCTGAGAAACTGCTCTGTGTTCTGTTAATTCATCTCACAGAGTTACATCTTTCCCTTCAAGAAGCCTTTCGCTAAGGCTGTTCTTGTGGAATTGGCAAAGGGATATTTGGAAGCCCATAGAGTGCTATGGTGAAAAAGGAAATATCTTCCGTTCAAAACTGGAAAGAAACTTTCTGAGAAACTGCTCTGTGTTCTGTTAATTCATCTCACAGAGTTACATCTTTCCCTTCAAGAAGCCTTTCGCTAAGGCTGTTCTTGTGGAATTGGCAAAGGGATATTTGGAAGCCCATAGAGGGCTCTGGTGAAAAAGGAAATATCTTCCGTTCAAAACTGGAAAGAAGCTTTCTGAGAAACTGCTCTGTGTTCTGTTAATTCATCTCACAGAGTTACATCTTTCCCTTCAAGAAGCCTTTCGCTAAGGCTGTTCTTGTGGAATTGGCAAAGGGATATTTGGAAGCCCTTAGAGGGCTATGGTGAAAAAGGAAATATCTTCCGTTCAAAACTGGAAAGAAGCTTTCTGAGAAACTGCTCTGTGTTCTGTTAATTCATCTCACAGAGTTACATCTTTCCCTTCAAGAAGCCTTTCGCTAAGGCTGTTCTTGTGGAATTGGCAAAGGGATATTTGGAAGCCCATAGAGGGCTATGGTGAAAAAGGAAATATCTTCCGTTCAAAACTGGAAAGAAGCTTTCTGAGAAACTGCTCTGTGTTCTGTTAATTCATCTCACAGAGTTACATCTTTCCCTTCAAGAAGCCTTTCGCTAAGGCTGTTCTTGTGGAATTGGCAAAGGGATATTTGGAAGCCCATAGAGGGCTACGGTGAAAAAGGAAATATCTTCCGTTCAAAACTGGAAAGAAGCTTTCTGAGAAACTGCTCTGTGTTCTGTTAATTCATCTCACAGAGTTACATCTTTCCCTTCAAGAAGCCTTTCGCTAAGGCTGTTCTTGTGGAATTGGCAAAGGGATATTTGGAAGCCCATAGAGGGCTATGGTGAAAAAGGAAATATCTTCCGTTCAAAACTGGAAAGAAGCTTTCTGAGAAACTGCTCTGTGTTCTGTTAATTCATCTCACAGAGTTACATCTTTCCCTTCAAGAAGCCTTTCGCTAAGGCTGTTCTTGTGGAATTGGCAAAGGGATATTTGGAAGCCCATAGAGGGCTCTGGTGAAAAAGGAAATATCTTCCGTTCAAAACTGGAAAGAAGCTTTCTGAGAAACTGCTCTGTGTTCTGTTAATTCATCTCACAGAGTTACATCTTTCCCTTCAAGAAGCCTTTCGCTAAGGCTGTTCTTGTGGAATTGGCAAAGGGATATTTGGAAGCCCATAGAGGGCTATGGTGAAAAAGGAAATATCTTCCGTTCAAAACTGGAAAGAAGCTTTCTGAGAAACTGCTCTGTGTTCTGTTAATTCATCTCACAGAGTTACATCTTTCCCTTCAAGAAGCCTTTCGCTAAGGCTGTTCTTGTGGAATTGGCAAAGGGATATTTGGAAGCCCATAGAGGGCTATGGTGAAAAAGGAAATATCTTCCGTTCAAAACTGGAAAGAAGCTTTCTGAGAAACTGCTCTGTGTTCTGTTAATTCATCTCACAGAGTTACATCTTTCCCTTCAAGAAGCCTTTCGCTAAGGCTGTTCTTGTGGAATTGGCAAAGGGATATTTGGAAGCCCATAGAGGGCTATGGTGAAAAAGGAAATATCTTCCGTTCAAAACTGGAAAGAAGCTTTCTGAGAAACTGCTCTGTGTTCTGATAATTCATCTCACAGAGTTACATCTTTCCCTTCAAGAAGCCTTTCGCTAAGGCTGTTCTTGTGGAATTGGCAAAGGGATATTTGGAAGCCCATAGAGGGCTCTGGTGAAAAAGGAAATATCTTCCGTTCAAAACTGGAAAGAAGCTTTCTGAGAAACTGCTCTGTGTTCTGTTAATTCATCTCACAGAGTTACATCTTTCCCTTCAAGAAGCCTTTCGCTAAGGCTGTTCTTGTGGAATTGGCAAAGGGATATTTGGAAGCCCATAGAGGGCTATGGTGAAAAAGGAAATATCTTCCGTTCAAAACTGGAAAGAAGCTTTCTGAGAAACTGCTCTGTGTTCTGTTAATTCATCTAACAGAGTTACATCTTTCCCTTCAAGAAGCCTTTCGCTAAGGCTGTTCTTGTGGAATTGGCAAAGGGATATTTGGAAGCCCATAGAGGGCTATGGTGAAAAAGGAAATATCTTCCGTTCAAAACTGGAAAGAAGCTTTCTGAGAAACTGCTCTGTGTTCTGTTAATTCATCTCACAGAGTTACATCTTTCCCTTCAAGAAGCCTTTCGCTAAGGCTGTTCTTGTGGAATTGGCAAAGGGATATTTGGAAGCCCATAGAGTTCTATGGTGTAAAAGGAAATATCTTCCGTTCAAAACTGGAAAGAAGCTTTCTGAGAAACTGCTCTGTGTTCTGTTAATTCATCTCACAGAGTTACATCTTTCCCTTCAAGAAGCCTTTCGCTAAGGCTGTTCTTGTGGAATTGGCAAAGGGATATTTGGAAGCCCATAGAGGGCTATGGTGAAAAAGGAAATATCTTCCGTTCAAAACTGGAAAGAAGCTTTCTGAGAAACTGCTCTGTGTTCTGTTAATTCATCTCACAGAGTTACATCTTTCCCTTCAAGAAGCCTTTCGCTAAGGCTGTTCTTGTGGAATTGGCAAAGGGATATTTGGAAGCCCATAGAGGGCTCTGGTGAAAAAGGAAATATTTTCGGTTCAAAACTGGAAAGAAGCGTTCTGAGAAACTGCTCTGTGTTCTGTTAATACATCTCACAGAGTTACATCTTTCCCTTCAAGAAGCCTTTCGCTAAGGCTGTTCTTGTGGAATTGGCAAAGGGATATTTGGAAGCCCATAGAGGGCTATGGTGAAAAAGGAAATATCTTCCGTTCAAAACTGGAAAGAAGCTTTCTGAGAAACTGCTCTGTGTTCTGTTAATTCATCTCACAGAGTTACATCTTTCCCTTCAAGAAGCCTTTCGCTAAGGCTGTTCTTGTGGAATTGGCAAAGGGATATTTGGAAGCCCATAGAGGGCTATGGTGAAAAAGGAAATATCTTCCGTTCAAAACTGGAAAGAAGCTTTCTGAGAAACTGCTCTGTGTTCTGTTAATTCATCTCACAGAGTTACATCTTTCCCTTCAAGAAGCCTTTCGCTAAGGCTGTTCTTGTGGAATTGGCAAAGGGATATTTGGAAGCCCATAGAGGGCTATGGTGAAAAAGGAAATATCTTCCGTTCAAAACTGGAAAGAAGCTTTCTGAGAAACTGCTCTGTGTTCTGTTAATACATCTCACAGAGTTACATCTTTCCCTTCAAGAAGCCTTTCGCTAAGGCTGTTCTTGTGGAATTGGCAAAGGGATATTTGGAAGCCAATAGAGGGCTACGGTGAAAAAGGAAATATCTTCCGTTCAAAACTGGAAAGAAGCTTTCTGAGAAACTGCTCTGTGTTCTGTTAATTCATCTCACAGAGTTACATCTTTCCCTTCAAGAAGCCTTTCGCTAAGGCTGTTCTTGTGGAATTGGCAAAGGGATATTTGGAAGCCCATAGAGGGCTATGGTGAAAAAGGAAATATCTTCCGTTCAAAACTGGAAAGAAGCTTTCTGAGAAACTGCTCCGTGTTCTGTTAATTCATCTCACAGAGTTACATGTTTCCCTTCAAGAAGCCTTTCGCTAAGGCTGTTCTTGTGGAATTGGCAAAGGGATATTTGGAAGCCCATAGAGGGCTCTGGTGAAAAAGGAAATATCTTCCGTTCAAAACTGGAAAGAAGCTTTCTGAGAAACTGCTCTGTGTTCTGTTAATTCATCTCACAGAGTTACATCTTTCCCTTCAAGAAGCCTTTCGCTAAGGCTGTTCTTGTGGAATTGGCAAAGGGATATTTGGAAGCCCATAGAGGGCTATGGTGAAAAAGGAAATATCTTCCGTTCAAAAGTGGAAAGAAGCTTTCTGAGAAACTGCTCTGTGTTCTGTTAATTCATCTCACAGAGTTACATCTTTCCCTTCAAGAAGCCTTTCGCTAAGGCTGTTCTTGTGGAATTGGCAAAGGGATATTTGGAAGCCCATAGAGGGCTATGGTGTAAAAGGAAATATCTTCCGTTCAAAACTGGAAAGAAGCTTTCTGAGAAACTGCTCTGTGTTCTGTTAATTCATCTCACAGAGTTACATCTTTCCCTTCAAGAAGCCTTTCGCTAAGGCTGTTCTTGTGGAATTGGCAAAGGGATATTTGGAAGCCCATAGAGGGCTATGGTGAAAAAGGAAATATCTTCCGTTCAAAACTGGAAAGAAGCTTGCTGAGAAACTGCTCTGTGTTCTGTTAATTCATCTCACAGAGTTACATCTTTCCCTTCAAGAAGCCTTTCGCTAAGGCTGTTCTTGTGGAATTGGCAAAGGGATATTTGGAAGCCCATAGAGGTCTATGGTGAAAAAGGAAATATCTTCCGTTCAAAACTGGAAAGAAGCTTTCTGAGAAACTGCTCTGTGTTCTGTTAATTCATCTCACAGAGTTACATCTTTCCCTTCAAGAAGCCTTTCGCTAAGGCTGTTCTTGTGGAATTGGCAAAGGGATATTTGGAAGCCCATAGAGGGCTATGGTGAAAAAGGAAATATCTTCCGTTCAAAACTGGAAAGAAGCTTTCTGAGAAACTGCTCTGTGTTCTGTTAATACATCTCACAGAGTTACATCTTTCCCTTCAAGAAGCCTTTCGCTAAGGCTGTTCTTGTGGAATTGGCAAAGGGATATTTGGAAGCCCATAGAGGGCTACGGTGAAAAAGGAAATATCTTCCGTTCAAAACTGGAAAGAAGCTTTCTGAGAAACTGCTCTGTGTTCTGTTAATTCATCTCACAGAGTTACATCTTTCCCTTCAAGAAGCCTTTCGCTAAGGCTGTTCTTGTGGAATTGGCAAAGGGATATTTGGAAGCCCATAGAGGGCTATGGTGAAAAAGGAAATATCTTCCGTTCAAAACTGGAAAGAAGCTTTCTGAGAAACTGCTCCGTGTTCTGTTAATTCATCTCACAGAGTTACATCTTTCCCTTCAAGAAGCCTTTCGCTAAGGCTGTTCTTGTGGAATTGGCAAAGGGATATTTGGAAGCCCATAGAGGGCTCTGGTGAAAAAGGAAATATCTTCCGTTCAAAACTGGAAAGAAGCTTTCTGAGAAACTGCTCTGTGTTCTGTTAATTCATCTCACAGAGTTACATCTTTCCCTTCAAGAAGCCTTTCGCTAAGGCTGTTCTTGTGGAATTGGCAAAGGGATATTTGGAAGCCCATAGAGGGCTATGGTGAAAAAGGAAATATCTTCCGTTCAAAACTGGAAAGAAGCTTTCTGAGAAACTGCTCTGTGTTCTGTTAATTCATCTCACAGAGTTACATCTTTCCCTTCAAGAAGCCTTTCGCTAAGGCTGTTCTTGTGGAATTGGCAAAGGGATATTTGGAAGCCCATAGAGGGCTATGGTGTAAAAGGAAATATCTTCCGTTCAAAACTGGAAAGAAGCTTTCTGAGAAACTGCTCTGTGTTCTGTTAATTCATCTCACAGAGTTACATCTTTCCCTTCAAGAAGCCTTTCGCTAAGGCTGTTCTTGTGGAATTGGCAAAGGGATATTTGGAAGCCCATAGAGGGCTATGGTGAAAAAGGAAATATCTTCCGTTCAAAACTGGAAAGAAGCTTTCTGAGAAACTGCTCTGTGTTCTGTTAATTCATCTCACAGAGTTACATCTTTCCCTTCAAGAAGCCTTTCGCTAAGGCTGTTCTTGTGGAATTGGCAAAGGGATATTTGGAAGCCCATAGAGGGCTATGGTGAAAAAGGAAATATCTTCCGTTCAAAACTGGAAAGAAGCTTTCTGAGAAACTGCTCTGTGTTCTGTTAATTCATCTCACAGAGTTACATCTTTCCCTTCAAGAAGCCTTTCGCTAAGGCTGTTCTTGTGGAATTGGCAAAGGGATATTTGGAAGCCAATAGAGGGCTATGGTGAAAAAGGAAATATCTTCCGTTCAAAACTGGAAAGAAGCTTTCTGAGAAACTGCTCTGTGTTCTGTTAATTCATCTCACAGAGTTACATCTTTCCCTTCAAGAAGCCTTTCGCTAAGGCTGTTCTTGTGGAGTTGGCAAAGGGATATTTGGAAGCCCATAGAGGGCTATGGTGAAAAAGGAAATATCTTCCGTTCAAAACTGGAAAGAAGCTTTCTGAGAAACTGCTCTGTGTTCTGTTAATTCATCTCACAGAGTTACATCTTTCCCTTCAAGAAGCCTTTCGCTAAGGCTGTTCTTGTGGAATTGGCAAAGGGATATTTGGAAGCCCATAGAGGGCTATGGTGAAAAAGGAAATATCTTCCGTTCAAAACTGGAAAGAAGCTTTCTGAGAAACTGCTCTGTGTTCTGTTAATTCATCTCACAGAGTTACATCTTTCCCTTCAAGAAGCCTTTCGCTAAGGCTGTTCTTGTGGAATTGGCAAAGGGATATTTGGAAGCCCATAGAGGGCTATGGTGAAAAAGGAAATATCTTCCGTTCAAAACTGGAAAGAAGCTTTCTGAGAAACTGCTCTGTGTTCTGTTAATTCATCTCACAGAGTTACATCTTTCCCTTCAAGAAGCCTTTCGCTAAGGCTGTTCTTGTGGAATTGGCAAAGGGATATTTGGAAGCCCATAGAGGGCTATGGTGAAAAAGGAAATATCTTCCGTTCAAAACTGGAAAGAAGCTTTCTGAGAAACTGCTCTGTGTTCTCTTAATTCATCTCACAGACTTACATCTTTCCCTTCAAGAAGCCTTTCGCTAAGGCTGTTCTTGTGGAATTGGCAAAGGGATATTTGGAAGCCCATAGAGGGCTATGGTGAAAAAGGAAATATCTTCCGTTCAAAACTGGAAAGAAGCTTTCTGAGAAACTGCTCTGTGTTCTGTTAATTCATCTCACAGAGTTACATCTTTCCCTTCAAGAAGCCTTTCGCTAAGGCTGTTCTTGTGGAATTGGCAAAGGGATATTTGGAAGCCCATAGAGGGCTCTGGTGAAAAAGGAAATATCTTCCGTTCAAAACTGGAAAGAAGCTTTCTGAGAAACTGCTCTGTGTTCTGTTAATTCATCTCACAGAGTTACATCTTTCCCTTCAAGAAGCCTTTCGCTAAGGCTGTTCTTGTGGAATTGGCAAAGGGATATTTGGAAGCCCATAGAGGGCTATGGTGAAAAAGGAAATATCTTCCGTTCAAAACTGGAAAGAAGCTTTCTGAGAAACTGCTCTGTGTTCTGTTAATTCATCTAACAGAGTTACATCTTTCCCTTCAAGAAGCCTTTCGCTAAGGCTGTTCTTGTGGAATTGGCAAAGGGATATTTGGAAGCCCATAGAGGGCTATGGTGAAAAAGGAAATATCTTCCGTTCAAAACTGGAAAGAAGCTTTCTGAGAAACTGCTCTGTGTTCTGTTAATTCATCTCACAGAGTTACATCTTTCCCTTCAAGAAGCCTTTCGCTAAGGCTGTTCTTGTGGAATTGGCAAAGGGATATTTGGAAGCCCATAGAGTTCTATGGTGTAAAAGGAAATATCTTCCGTTCAAAACTGGAAAGAAGCTTTCTGAGAAACTGCTCTGTGTTCTGTTAATTCATCTCACAGAGTTACATCTTTCCCTTCAAGAAGCCTTTCGCTAAGGCTGTTCTTGTGGAATTGGCAAAGGGATATTTGGAAGCCCATAGAGGGCTATGGTGAAAAAGGAAATATCTTCCGTTCAAAACTGGAAAGAAGCTTTCTGAGAAACTGCTCTGTGTTCTGTTAATTCATCTCACAGAGTTACATCTTTCCCTTCAAGAAGCCTTTCGCTAAGGCTGTTCTTGTGGAATTGGCAAAGGGATATTTGGAAGCCCATAGAGGGCTCTGGTGAAAAAGGAAATATTTTCGGTTCAAAACTGGAAAGAAGCGTTCTGAGAAACTGCTCTGTGTTCTGTTAATACATCTCACAGAGTTACATCTTTCCCTTCAAGAAGCCTTTCGCTAAGGCTGTTCTTGTGGAATTGGCAAAGGGATATTTGGAAGCCCATAGAGGGCTATGGTGAAAAAGGAAATATCTTCCGTTCAAAACTGGAAAGAAGCTTTCTGAGAAACTGCTCTGTGTTCTGTTAATTCATCTCACAGAGTTACATCTTTCCCTTCAAGAAGCCTTTCGCTAAGGCTGTTCTTGTGGAATTGGCAAAGGGATATTTGGAAGCCCATAGAGGGCTATGGTGAAAAAGGAAATATCTTCCGTTCAAAACTGGAAAGAAGCTTTCTGAGAAACTGCTCTGTGTTCTGTTAATTCATCTCACAGAGTTACATCTTTCCCTTCAAGAAGCCTTTCGCTAAGGCTGTTCTTGTGGAATTGGCAAAGGGATATTTGGAAGCCCATAGAGGGCTATGGTGAAAAAGGAAATATCTTCCGTTCAAAACTGGAAAGAAGCTTTCTGAGAAACTGCTCTGTGTTCTGTTAATACATCTCACAGAGTTACATCTTTCCCTTCAAGAAGCCTTTCGCTAAGGCTGTTCTTGTGGAATTGGCAAAGGGATATTTGGAAGCCCATAGAGGGCTACGGTGAAAAAGGAAATATCTTCCGTTCAAAACTGGAAAGAAGCTTTCTGAGAAACTGCTCTGTGTTCTGTTAATTCATCTCACAGAGTTACATCTTTCCCTTCAAGAAGCCTTTCGCTAAGGCTGTTCTTGTGGAATTGGCAAAGGGATATTTGGAAGCCCATAGAGGGCTATGGTGAAAAAGGAAATATCTTCCGTTCAAAACTGGAAAGAAGCTTTCTGAGAAACTGCTCCGTGTTCTGTTAATTCATCTCACAGAGTTACATGTTTCCCTTCAAGAAGCCTTTCGCTAAGGCTGTTCTTGTGGAATTTGCAAAGGGATATTTGGAAGCCCATAGAGGGCTCTGGTGAAAAAGGAAATATCTTCCGTTCAAAACTGGAAAGAAGCTTTCTGAGAAACTGCTCTGTGTTCTGTTAATTCATCTCACAGAGTTACATCTTTCCCTTCAAGAAGCCTTTCGCTAAGGCTGTTCTTGTGGAATTGGCAAAGGGATATTTGGAAGCCCATAGAGGGCTATGGTGAAAAAGGAAATATCTTCCGTTCAAAACTGGAAAGAAGCTTTCTGAGAAACTGCTCTGTGTTCTGTTAATTCATCTCACAGAGTTACATCTTTCCCTTCAAGAAGCCTTTCGCTAAGGCTGTTCTTGTGGAATTGGCAAAGGGATATTTGGAAGCCCATAGAGGGCTATGGTGTAAAAGGAAATATCTTCCGTTCAAAACTGGAAAGAAGCTTTCTGAGAAACTGCTCTGTGTTCTGTTAATTCATCTCACAGAGTTACATCTTTCCCTTCAAGAAGCCTTTCGCTAAGGCTGTTCTTGTGGAATTGGCAAAGGGATATTTGGAAGCCCATAGAGGGCTATGGTGAAAAAGGAAATATCTTCCGTTCAAAACTGGAAAGAAGCTTGCTGAGAAACTGCTCTGTGTTCTGTTAATTCATCTCACAGAGTTACATCTTTCCCTTCAAGAAGCCTTTCGCTAAGGCTGTTCTTGTGGAATTGGCAAAGGGATATTTGGAAGCCCATAGAGGGCTATGGTGAAAAAGGAAATATCTTCCGTTCAAAACTGGAAAGAAGCTTTCTGAGAAACTGCTCTGTGTTCTGTTAATTCATCTCACAGAGTTACATCTTTCCCTTCAAGAAGCCTTTCGCTAAGGCTGTTCTTGTGGAATTGGCAAAGGGATATTTGGAAGCCCATAGAGGGCTATGGTGAAAAAGGAAATATCTTCCGTTCAAAACTGGAAAGAAGCTTTCTGAGAAACTGCTCTGTGTTCTGTTAATACATCTCACAGAGTTACATCTTTCCCTTCAAGAAGCCTTTCGCTAAGGCTGTTCTTGTGGAATTGGCAAAGGGATATTTGGAAGCCCATAGAGGGCTACGGTGAAAAAGGAAATATCTTCCGTTCAAAACTGGAAAGAAGCTTTCTGAGAAACTGCTCTGTGTTCTGTTAATTCATCTCACAGAGTTACATCTTTCCCTTCAAGAAGCCTTTCGCTAAGGCTGTTCTTGTGGAATTGGCAAAGGGATATTTGGAAGCCCATAGAGGGCTATGGTGAAAAAGGAAATATCTTCCGTTCAAAACTGGAAAGAAGCTTTCTGAGAAACTGCTCCGTGTTCTGTTAATTCATCTCACAGAGTTACATCTTTCCCTTCAAGAAGCCTTTCGCTAAGGCTGTTCTTGTGGAATTGGCAAAGGGATATTTGGAAGCCCATAGAGGGCTCTGGTGAAAAAGGAAATATCTTCCGTTCAAAACTGGAAAGAAGCTTTCTGAGAAACTGCTCTGTGTTCTGTTAATTCATCTCACAGAGTTACATCTTTCCCTTCAAGAAGCCTTTCGCTAAGGCTGTTCTTGTGGAATTGGCAAAGGGATATTTGGAAGCCCATAGAGGGCTATGGTGAAAAAGGAAATATCTTCCGTTCAAAACTGGAAAGAAGCTTTCTGAGAAACTGCTCTGTGTTCTGTTAATTCATCTCACAGAGTTACATCTTTCCCTTCAAGAAGCCTTTCGCTAAGGCTGTTCTTGTGGAATTGGCAAAGGGATATTTGGAAGCCCATAGAGGGCTATGGTGTAAAAGGAAATATCTTCCGTTCAAAACTGGAAAGAAGCTTTCTGAGAAACTGCTCTGTGTTCTGTTAATTCATCTCACAGAGTTACATCTTTCCCTTCAAGAAGCCTTTCGCTAAGGCTGTTCTTGTGGAATTGGCAAAGGGATATTTGGAAGCCCATAGAGGGCTATGGTGAAAAAGGAAATATCTTCCGTTCAAAACTGGAAAGAAGCTTGCTGAGAAACTGCTCTGTGTTCTGTTAATTCATCTCACAGAGTTACATCTTTCCCTTCAAGAAGCCTTTCGCTAAGGCTGTTCTTGTGGAATTGGCAAAGGGATATTTGGAAGCCCATAGAGGGCTCTGGTGAAAAAGGAAATATCTTCCGTTCAAAACTGGAAAGAAGCTTTCTGAGAAACTGCTCTGTGTTCTGTTAATTCATCTCACAGAGTTACATCTTTCCCTTCAAGAAGCCTTTCGCTAAGGCTGTTCTTGTGGAATTGGCAAAGGGATATTTGGAAGCCCATAGAGGGCTATGGTGAAAAAGGAAATATCTTCCGTTCAAAACTGGAAAGAAGCTTTCTGAGAAACTGCTCTGTGTTCTGTTAATTCATCTCACAGAGTTACATCTTTCCCTTCAAGAAGCCTTTCGCTAAGGCTGTTCTTGTGGAATTGGCAAAGGGATATTTGGAAGCCCATAGAGGGCTATGGTGAAAAAGGAAATATCTTCCGTTCAAAACTGGAAAGAAGCTTTCTGAGAAACTGCTCTGTGTTCTGTTAATTCATCTCACAGAGTTACATCTTTCCCTTCAAGAAGCCTTTCGCTAAGGCTGTTCTTGTGGAATTGGCAAAGGGATATTTGGAAGCCCATAGAGGGCTATGGTGAAAAAGGAAAAGCTTCCGTTCAAAACTGGAAAGAAGTTTTCTGAGAAACTGCTCTGTGTTCTGTTAATTCATCTCACAGAGTTACATCTTTCCCTTCAAGAAGCCTTTCGCTAAGGCTGTTCTTGTGGAATTGGCAAAGGGATATATGGAAGCCCATAGAGGGCTATGGTGAAAAAGGAAATATCTTCCGTTCAAAACTGGAAAGAAGCTTTCTGAGAAACTGCTCTGTGTTCTGTTAATTCATCTCACAGAGTTACATCTTTCCCTTCAAGAAGCCTTTCGCTAAGGCTGTTCTTGTGGAATTGGCAAAGGGATATTTGGAAGCCCATAGAGGGCTATGGTGAAAAAGGAAATATCTTCCGTTCAAAACTGGAAAGAAGCTTTCTGAGAAACTGCTCTGTGTTCTGTTAATTCATCTCACAGAGTTACATCTTTCCCTTCAAGAAGCCTTTCGCTAAGGCTGTTCTAGTGGAATTGGCAAAGGGATATTTGGAAGCCCATAGAGGGCTACGGTGAAAAAGGAAATATCTTCCGTTCAAAACTGGAAAGAAGCTTTCTGAGAAACTGCTCTGTGTTCTGTTAATTCATCTCACAGAGTTACATCTTTCCCTTCAAGAAGCCTTTCGCTAAGGCTGTTCTTGTGGAATTGGCAAATTGATATTTGGAAGCCCATAGAGGGCTATGGTGAAAAAGGAAATATCTTCCGTTCAAAACTGGAAAGAAGCTTTCTGAGAAACTGCTCTGTGTTCTGTTAATTCATCTCACAGAGTTACATCTTTCCCTTCAAGAAGCCTTTCGCTAAGGCTGTCCTTGTGGAATTGGCAAAGGGATATTTGGAAGCCCATAGAGGGCTATGGTGAAAAAGGAAATATCTTCCGTTCAAAACTGGAAAGAAGCTTTCTGAGAAACTGCTCTGTGTTCTGTTAATTCATCTCACAGAGTTACATCTTTCCCTTCAAGAAGCCTTTCGCTAAGGCTGTTCTTGTGGAATTGGCAAAGGGATATTTGGAAGCCCATAGAGGGCTATGGTGAAAAAGGAAATATCTTCCGTTCAAAACTGGAAAGAAGCTTTCTGAGAAACTGCTCTGTGTTCTGTTAATTCATCTCACAGAGTTACATCTTTCCCTTCAAGAAGCCTTTCGCTAAGGCTGTTCTTCTGGAATTGGCAAAGGGATATTTGGAAGCCCATAGAGGGCTATGGTGAAAAAGGAAATATCTTCCGTTCAAAACTGGAAAGAAGCTTTCTGAGAAACTGCTCTGTGTTCTGTTAATTCATCTCACAGAGTTACATCTTTCCCTTCAAGAAGCCTTTCGCTAAGGCTGTTCTTGTGGACTTGGCAAAGGGATATTTGGAAGCCCATAGAGGGCTATGGTGAAAAAGGAAATATCTTCCGTTCAAAACTGGAAAGAAGCTTTCTGAGAAACTGCTCTGTGTTCTGTTAATTCATCTCACAGAGTTACATCTTTCCCTTCAAGAAGCCTTTCGCTAAGGCTGTTCTTGTGGAATTGGCAAAGGGATATTTGGAAGCCCATAGAGGGCTATGGTGAAAAAGGAAAAGCTTCCGTTCAAAACTGGAAAGAAGCTTTCTGAGAAACTGCTCTGTGTTCTGTTAATTCATCTCACAGAGTTACATCTTTCCCTTCAAGAAGCCTTTCGCTAAGGCTGTTCTTGTGGAATTGGCAAAGGGATATTTGGAAGCCCATAGAGGGCTATGGTGAAAAAGGAAATATCTTCCGTTCAAAACTGGAAAGAAGCTTTCTGAGAAACTGCTCTGTGTTCTGTTAATTCATCTCACAGAGTTACATCTTTCCCTTCAAGAAGCCTTTCGCTAAGGCTGTTCTTGTGGAATTGGCAAAGGGATATTTGGAAGCCCATAGAGGGCTATGGTGAAAAAGGAAATATCTTCCGTTCAAAACTGGAAAGAAGCTTTCTGAGAAACTGCTCTGTGTTCTGTTAATTCATCTCACAGAGTTACATCTTTCCCTTCAAGAAGCCTTTCGCTAAGGCTGTTCTTGTGGAATTGGCAAAGGGATATTTGGAAGCCCATAGAGGGCTACGGTGAAAAAGGAAATATCTTCCGTTCAAAACTGGAAAGAAGCTTTCTGAGAAACTGCTCTGTGTTCTGTTAATTCATCTCACAGAGTTACATCTTTCCCTTCAAGAAGCCTTTCGCTAAGGCTGTTCTTGTGGAATTGGCAAATTGATATTTGGAAGCCCATAGAGGGCTATGGTGAAAAAGGAAATATCTTCCGTTCAAAACTGGAAAGAAGCTTTCTGAGAAACTGCTCTGTGTTCTGGTAATTCATCTCACAGAGTTACATCTTTCCCTTCAAGAAGCCTTTCGCTAAGGCTGTTCTTGTGGAATTGGCAAAGGGATATTTGGAAGCCCATAGAGGGCTATGGTGAAAAAGGAAATATCTTCCGTTCAAAACTGGAAAGAAGCTTTCTGAGAAACTGCTCTGTGTTCTGTTAATTCATCTCACAGAGTTACATCTTTCCCTTCAAGAAGCCTTTCGCTAAGGCTGTTCTTGTGGAATTGGCAAAGGGATATTTGGAAGCCCATAGAGGGCTATGGTGTAAAAGGAAATATCTTCCGTTCAAAACTGGAAAGAAGCTTTCTGAGAAACTGCTCTGTGTTCTGTTAATTCATCTCACAGAGTTACATCTTTCCCTTCAAGAAGCCTTTCGCTAAGGCTGTTCTTGTGGAATTGGCAAAGGGATATTTGGAAGCCCATAGAGGGCTATGGTGAAAAAGGAAATATCTTCCGTTCAAAACTGGAAAGAAGCTTTCTGAGAAACTGCTCTGTGTTCTGTTAATTCATCTCACAGAGTTACATCTTTCCCTTCAAGAAGCCTTTCGCTAAGGCTGTTCTTGTGGAATTGGCAAAGGGATATTTGGAAGCCCATAGAGGGCTATGGTGAAAAAGGAAATATCTTCCGTTCAAAACTGGAAAGAAGCTTTCTGAGAAACTGCTCTGTGTTCTGTTAATTCATCTCACAGAGTTACATCTTTCCCTTCAAGAAGCCTTTCGCTAAGGCTGTTCTTGTGGAATTGGCAAAGGGATATTTGGAAGCCCATAGAGGGCTATGGTGTAAAAGGAAATATCTTCCGTTCAAAACTGGAAAGAAGCTTTCTGAGAAACTGCTCTGTGTTCTGTTAATTCATCTCACAGAGTTACATCTTTCCCTTCAAGAAGCCTTTCGCTAAGGCTGTTCTTGTGGAATTGGCAAAGGGATATTTGGAAGCCCATAGAGGGCTATGGTGAAAAAGGAAATATCTTCCGTTCAAAACTGGAAAGAAGCTTTCTGAGAAACTGCTCTGTGTTCTGTTAATTCATCTCACAGAGTTACATCTTTCCCTTCAAGAAGCCTTTCGCTAAGGCTGTTCTTGTGGAATTGGCAAAGGGATATTTGGAAGCCCATAGAGGGCTATGGTGAAAAAGGAAATATCTTCCGTTCAAAACTGGAAAGAAGCTTTCTGAGAAACTGCTCTGTGTTCTGTTAATTCATCTCACAGAGTTACATCTTTCCCTTCAAGAAGCCTTTCGCTAAGGCTGTTCTTGTGGAATTGGCAAAGGGATATTTGGAAGCCCATAGAGGGCTATGGTGAAAAAGGAAATATCTTCCGTTCAAAACTGGAAAGAAGCTTTCTGAGAAACTGCTCTGTGTTCTGTTAATTCATCTCACAGAGTTACATCTTTCCCTTCAAGAAGCCTTTCGCTAAGGCTGTTCTTGTGGAATTGGCAAAGGGATATTTGGAAGCCCATAGAGGGCTATGGTGAAAAAGGAAATATCTTCCGTTCAAAACTGGAAAGAAGCTTTCTGAGAAACTGCTCTGTGTTCTGTTAATTCATCTCACAGAGTTACATCTTTCCCTTCAAGAAGCCTTTCGCTAAGGCTGTTCTTGTGGAATTGGCAAAGGGATATTTGGAAGCCCTTAGAGAGCTATGGTGAAAAAGGAAATATCTTCCGTTCAAAACTGGAAAGAAGCTTTCTGAGAAACTGCTCTGTGTTCTGTTAATTCATCTCACAGAGTTACATCTTTCCCTTCAAGAAGCCTTTCGCTAAGGCTGTTCTTGTGGAATTGGCAAAGGGATATTTGGAAGCCCATAGAGGGCTATGGTGAAAAAGGAAATATCTTCCGTTCAAAACTGGAAAGAAGCTTTCTGAGAAACTGCCCTGTGTTCTGTTAATTCATCTCACAGAGTTACATCTTTCCCTTCAAGAAGCCTTTCGCTAAGGCTGTTCTTGTGGAATTGGCAAAGGGATATTTGGAAGCCCATAGAGGGCTATGGTGAAAAAGGAAATATCTTCCGTTCAAAACTGGAAAGAAGCTTTCTGAGAAACTGCTCTGTGTTCTGTTAATTCATCTCACAGAGTTACATCTTTCCCTTCAAGAAGCCTTTCGCTAAGGCTGTTCTTGTGGAATTGGCAAAGGGATATTTGGAAGCCCATAGAGGGCTATGGTGAAAAAGGAAATATCTTCCGTTCAAAACTGGAAAGAAGCTTTCTGAGAAACTGCCCTGTGTTCTGTTAATTCATCTCACAGAGTTACATCTTTCCCTTCAAGAAGCCTTTCGCTAAGACTGTTCTTGTGGAATTGGCAAAGGGATATTTGGAAGCCCATAGAGGGCTATGGTGAAAAAGGAAATATCTTCCGTTCAAAACTGGAAAGAAGCTTTCTGAGAAACTGCTCTGTGTTCTGTTAATTCATCTCACAGAGTTACATCTTTCCCTTCAAGAAGCCTTTCGCTAAGGCTGTTCTTGTGGAATTGGCAAAGGGATATTTGGAAGCCCATAGAGGGCTATGGTGAAAAAGGAAATATCTTCCGTTCAAAACTGGAAAGAAGCTTTCTGAGAAACTGCTCTGTGTTCTGTTAATTCATCTCACAGAGTTACATCTTTCCCTTCAAGAAGCCTTTCGCTAAGGCTGTTCTTGTGGACTTGGCAAAGGGATATTTGAAAGCCCATAGAGGGCTATGGTGAAAAAGGAAATATCTTCCGTTCAAAACTGGAAAGAAGCTTTCTGAGAAACTGCTCTGTGTTCTGTTAATTCATCTCACAGAGTTACATCTTTCCCTTCAAGAAGCCTTTCGCTAAGGCTGTTCTTGTGGAATTGGCAAAGGGATATTTGGAAGCCCATAGAGGGCTATGGTGAAAAAGGAAATATCTTCCGTTCAAAACTGGAAAGAAACTTTCTGAGAAACTGCTCTGTGTTCTGTTAATTCATCTCACAGAGTTACATCTTTCCCTTCAAGAAGCCTTTCGCTAAGGCTGTTCTTGTGGAATTGGCAAAGGGATATTTGGAAGCCCATAGAGGGCTCTGGTGAAAAAGGAAATATCTTCCGTTCAAAACTGGAAAGAAGCTTTCTGAGAAACTGCTCTGTGTTCTGTTAATTCATCTCACAGAGTTACATCTTTCCCTTCAAGAAGCCTTTCGCTAAGGCTGTTCTTGTGGAATTGGCAAAGGGATATTTGGAAGCCCATAGAGGGCTATGGTGAAAAAGGAAATATCTTCCGTTCAAAACTGGAAAGAAGCTTTCTGAGAAACTGCTCTGTGTTCTGTTAATTCATCTCACAGAGTTACATCTTTCCCTTCAAGAAGCCTTTCGCTAAGGCTGTTCTTGTGGAATTGGCAAAGGGATATTTGGAAGCCCATAGAGGGCTATGGTGAAAAAGGAAATATCTTCCGTTCAAAACTGGAAAGAAGCTTTCTGAGAAACTGCTCTGTGTTCTGTTAATTCATCTCACAGAGTTACATCTTTCCCTTCAAGAAGCCTTTCGCTAAGGCTGTTCTTGTGGAATTGGCAAAGGGATATTTGGAAGCCCATAGAGGGCTACGGTGAAAAAGGAAATATCTTCCGTTCAAAACTGGAAAGAAGCTTTCTGAGAAACTGCTCTGTGTTCTGTTAATTCATCTC
This sequence comes from Chlorocebus sabaeus, assembly GCF_047675955.1. Classification (NCBI taxonomy): domain Eukaryota; kingdom Metazoa; phylum Chordata; class Mammalia; order Primates; family Cercopithecidae; genus Chlorocebus; species Chlorocebus sabaeus. The sequence goes on along the minus strand of NW_027327712.1, from coordinate 207,581 downwards.
ACAGAGTTACATCTTTCCCTTCAAGAAGCCTTTCGCTAAGGCTGTTCTTGTGGAATTGGCAAAGGGATATTTGGAAGCCCATAGAGGGCTATGGTGAAAAAGGAAATATCTTCCGTTCAAAACTGGAAAGAAGCTTTCTGAGAAACTGCTCTGTGTTCTGTTAATTCATCTCACAGAGTTACATCTTTCCCTTCAAGAAGCCTTTCGCTAAGGCTGTTCTTGTGGAATTGGCAAAGGGATATTTGGAAGCCCATAGAGGGCTCTGGTGAAAAAGGAAATATCTTCCGTTCAAAACTGGAAAGAAGCTTTCTGAGAAACTGCTCTGTGTTCTGTTAATTCATCTCACAGAGTTACATCTTTCCCTTCAAGAAGCCTTTCGCTAAGGCTGTTCTTGTGGAATTGGCAAAGGGATATTTGGAAGCCCATAGAGGGCTCTGGTGAAAAAGGAAATATCTTCCGTTCAAAACTGGAAAGAAGCTTTCTAAGAAACTGCTCTGTGTTCTGTTAATTCATCTCACAGAGTTACATCTTTCCCTTCAAGAAGCCTTTCGCTAAGGCTGTTCTTGTGGAATTGGCAAAGGGATATTTGGAAGCCCATAGAGGGCTATGGTGAAAAAGGAAATATCTTCCGTTCAAAACTGGAAAGAAGCTTTCTGAGAAACTGCTCTGTGTTCTGTTAATTCATCTCACAGAGTTACATCTTTCCCTTCAAGAAGCCTTTCGCTAAGGCTGTTCTTGTGGAATTGGCAAAGGGATATTTGGAAGCCCATAGAGGGCTATGGTGAAAAAGGAAATATCTTCCGTTCAAAACTGGAAAGAAGCTTTCTGAGAAACTGCTCTGTGTTCTGTTAATTCATCTCACAGAGTTACATCTTTCCCTTCAAGAAGCCTTTCGCTAAGGCTGTTCTTGTGGAATTGGCAAAGGGATATTTGGAAGCCCATAGAGGGCTATGGTGAAAAAGGAAATATCTTCCGTTCAAAACTGGAAAGAAGCTTTCTGAGAAACTGCTCTGTGTTCTGTTAATTCATCTCACAGAGTTACATCTTTCCCTTCAAGAAGCCTTTCGCTAAGGCTGTTCTTGTGGAATTGGCAAAGGGATATTTGGAAGCCCATAGAGGGCTATGGTGAAAAAGGAAATATCTTCCGTTCAAAACTGGAAAGAAGCTTTCTGAGAAACTGCTCTGTGTTCTGTTAATTCATCTCACAGAGTTACATCTTTCCCTTCAAGAAGCCTTTCGCTAAGGCTGTTCTTGTGGAATTGGCAAAGGGATATTTGGAAGCCCATAGAGGGCTATGGTGAAAAAGGAAATATCTTCCGTTCAAAACTGGAAAGAAGCTTTCTGAGAAACTGCTCTGTGTTCTGTTAATTCATCTCACAGAGTTACATCTTTCCCTTCAAGAAGCCTTTCGCTAAGGCTGTTCTTGTGGAATTGGCAAAGGGATATTTGGAAGCCCATAGAGGGCTATGGTGAAAAAGGAAATATCTTCCGTTCAAAACTGGAAAGAAGCTTTCTGAGAAACTGCTCTGTGTTCTGTTAATTCATCTCACAGAGTTACATCTTTCCCTTCAAGAAGCCTTTCGCTAAGGCTGTTCTTGTGGAATTGGCAAAGGGATATTTGGAAGCCAATAGAGGGCTATGGTGAAAAAGGAAATATCTTCTGTTCAAAACTGGAAAGAAGCTTTCTGAGAAACTGCTCTGTGTTCTGTTAATTCATCTCACAGAGTTACATCTTTCCCTTCAAGAAGCCTTTCGCTAAGGCTGTTCTTGTGGAGTTGGCAAAGGGATATTTGGAAGCCCATAGAGGGCTATGGTGAAAAAGGAAATATCTTCCGTTCAAAACTGGAAAGAAGCTTTCTGAGAAACTGCTCTGTGTTCTGTTAACTCATCTCACAGAGTTACATCTTTCCCTTCAAGAAGCCTTTCGCTAAGGCTGTTCTTGTGGAATTGGCAAAGGGATATTTGGAAGCCCATAGAGGGCTATGGTGAAAAAGGAAATATCTTCCGTTCAAAACTGGAAAGAAGCTTTCTGAGAAACTGCTCTGTGTTCTGTTAATTCATCTCACAGAGTTACATCTTTCCCTTCAAGAAGCCTTTCGCTAAGGCTGTTCTTGTGGAATTGGCAAAGGGATATTTGGAAGCCCATAGAGGGCTATGGTGAAAAAGGAAATATCTTCCGTTCAAAACTGGAAAGAAGCTTTCTGAGAAACTGCTCTGTGTTCTGTTAATTCATCTCACAGAGTTACATCTTTCCCTTCAAGAAGCCTTTCGCTAAGGCTGTTCTTGTGGAATTGGCAAAGGGATATTTGGAAGCCCATAGAGGGCTATGGTGAAAAAGGAAATATCTTCCGTTCAAAACTGGAAAGAAGCTTTCTGAGAAACTGCTCTGTGTTCTGTTAATTCATCTCACAGAGTTACATCTTTCCCTTCAAGAAGCCTTTCGCTAAGGCTGTTCTTGTGGAGTTGGCAAAGGGATATTTGGAAGCCCATAGAGGGCTATGGTGAAAAAGGAAATATCTTCCGTTCAAAACTGGAAAGAAGCTTTCTGAGAAACTGCTCTGTGTTCTGTTAATTCATCTCACAGAGTTACATCTTTCCCTTCAAGAAGCCTTTCGCTAAGGCTGTTCTTGTGGAGTTGGCAAAGGGATATTTGGAAGCCCATAGAGGGCTATGGTGAAAAAGGAAATATCTTCCGTTCAAAACTGGAAAGAAGCTTTCTGAGAAACTGCTCTGTGTTCTGTTAATTCATCTCACAGAGTTACATCTTTCCCTTCAAGAAGCCTTTCGCTAAGGCTGTTCTTGTGGAATTGGCAAAGGGATATTTGGAAGCCCATAGAGGGCTATGGTGAAAAAGGAAATATCTTCCGTTCAAAACTGGAAAGAAGCTTTCTGAGAAACTGCTCTGTGTTCTGTTAATTCATCTCACAGAGTTACATCTTTCCCTTCAAGAAGCCTTTCGCTAAGGCTGTTCTTGTGGAATTGGCAAAGGGATATTTGGAAGCCCATAGAGGGCTATGGTGAAAAAGGAAATATCTTCCGTTCAAAACTGGAAAGAAGCTTTCTGAGAAACTGCTCTGTGTTCTGTTAATTCATCTCACAGAGTTACATCTTTCCCTTCAAGAAGCCTTTCGCTAAGGCTGTTCTTGTGGAATTGGCAAAGGGATATTTGGAAGCCCATAGAGGGCTCTGGTGAAAAAGGAAATATCTTCCGTTCAAAACTGGAAAGAAGCTTTCTGAGAAACTGCTCTGTGTTCTGTTAATTCATCTCACAGAGTTACATCTTTCCCTTCAAGAAGCCTTTCGCTAAGGCTGTTCTTGTGGAATTCGCAAAGGGATATTTGGAAGCCCATAGAGGGCTATGGTGAAAAAGGAAATATCTTCCGTTCAAAACTGGAAAGAAGCTTTCTGAGAAACTGCTCTGTGTTCTGTTAATTCATCTCACAGAGTTACATCTTTCCCTTCAAGAAGCCTTTCGCTAAGGCTGTTCTTGTGGAATTGGCAAAGGGATATTTGGAAGCCCATAGAGGGCTATGGTGAAAAAGGAAATATCTTCCGTTCAAAACTGGAAAGAAGCTTTCTGAGAAACTGCTCTGTGTTCTGTTAATTCATCTCACAGAGTTACATCTTTCCCTTCAAGAAGCCTTTCGCTAAGGCTGTTCTTGTGGAATTGGCAAAGGGATATTTGGAAGCCCATAGAGTTCTATGGTGTAAAAGGAAATATCTTCCGTTCAAAACTGGAAAGAAGCTTTCTGAGAAACTGCTCTGTGTTCTGTTAATTCATCTCACAGAGTTACATCTTTCCCTTCAAGAAGCCTTTCGCTAAGGCTGTTCTTGTGGAATTGGCAAAGGGATATTTGGAAGCCCATAGAGGGCTATGGTGAAAAAGGAAATATCTTCCGTTCAAAACTGGAAAGAAGCTTTCTGAGAAACTGCTCTGTGTTCTGTTAATTCATCTCACAGAGTTACATCTTTCCCTTCAAGAAGCCTTTCGCTAAGGCTGTTCTTGTGGAATTGGCAAAGGGATATTTGGAAGCCCATAGAGGGCTCTGGTGAAAAAGGAAATATTTTCCGTTCAAAACTGGAAAGAAGCGTTCTGAGAAACTGCTCTGTGTTCTGTTAATACATCTCACAGAGTTACATCTTTCCCTTCAAGAAGCCTTTCGCTAAGGCTGTTCTTGTGGAATTGGCAAAGGGATATTTGGAAGCCCATAGAGGGCTATGGTGAAAAAGGAAATATCTTCCGTTCAAAACTGGAAAGAAGCTTTCTGAGAAACTGCTCTTTGTTCTGTTAATTCATCTCACAGAGTTACATCTTTCCCTTCAAGAAGCCTTTCGCTAAGGCTGTTCTTGTGGAATTGGCAAAGGGATATTTGGAAGCCCATAGAGGGCTAGGGTGAAAAAGGAAATATCTTCCGTTCAAAACTGGAAAGAAGCTTTCTGAGAAACTGCTCTGTGTTCTGTTAATTCATCTCACAGAGTTACATCTTTCCCTTCAAGAAGCCTTTCGCTAAGGCTGTTCTTGTGGAATTGGCAAAGGGATATTTGGAAGCCCATAGAGGGCTATGGTGAAAAAGGAAATATCTTCCGTTCAAAACTGGAAAGAAGCTTTCTGAGAAACTGCTCTGTGTTCTGTTAATACATCTCACAGAGTTACATCTTTCCCTTCAAGAAGCCTTTCGCTAAGGCTGTTCTTGTGGAATTGGCAAAGGGATATTTGGAAGCCCATAGAGGGCTACGGTGAAAAAGGAAATATCTTCCGTTCAAAACTGGAAAGAAGCTTTCTGAGAAACTGCTCTGTGTTCTGTTAATTCATCTCACAGAGTTACATCTTTCCCTTCAAGAAGCCTTTCGCTAAGGCTGTTCTTGTGGAATTGGCAAAGGGATATTTGGAAGCCCATAGAGGGCTATGGTGAAAAAGGAAATATCTTCCGTTCAAAACTGGAAAGAAGCTTTCTGAGAAACTGCTCCGTGTTCTGTTAATTCATCTCACAGAGTTACATGTTTCCCTTCAAGAAGCCTTTCGCTAAGGCTGTTCTTGTGGAATTGGCAAAGGGATATTTGGAAGCCCATAGAGGGCTCTGGTGAAAAAGGAAATATCTTCCGTTCAAAACTGGAAAGAAGCTTTCTGAGAAACTGCTCTGTGTTCTGTTAATTCATCTCACAGAGTTACATCTTTCCCTTCAAGAAGCCTTTCGCTAAGGCTGTTCTTGTGGAATTGGCAAAGGGATATTTGGAAGCCCATAGAGGGCTATGGTGAAAAAGGAAATATCTTCCGTTCAAAACTGGAAAGAAGCTTTCTGAGAAACTGCTCTGTGTTCTGTTAATTCATCTCACAGAGTTACATCTTTCCCTTCAAGAAGCCTTTCGCTAAGGCTGTTCTTGTGGAATTGGCAAAGGGATATTTGGAAGCCCATAGAGGGCTATGGTGTAAAAGGAAATATCTTCCGTTCAAAACTGGAAAGAAGCTTTCTGAGAAACTGCTCTGTGTTCTGTTAATTCATCTCACAGAGTTACATCTTTCCCTTCAAGAAGCCTTTCGCTAAGGCTGTTCTTGTGGAATTGGCAAAGGGATATTTGGAAGCCCATAGAGGGCTATGGTGAAAAAGGAAATATCTTCCGTTCAAAACTGGAAAGAAGCTTGCTGAGAAACTGCTCTGTGTTCTGTTAATTCATCTCACAGAGTTACATCTTTCCCTTCAAGAAGCCTTTCGCTAAGGCTGTTCTTGTGGAATTGGCAAAGGGATATTTGGAAGCCCATAGAGGGCTATGGTGAAAAAGGAAATATCTTCCGTTCAAAACTGGAAAGAAGCTTTCTGAGAAACTGCTCTGTGTTCTGTTAATACATCTCACAGAGTTACATCTTTCCCTTCAAGAAGCCTTTCGCTAAGGCTGTTCTTGTGGAATTGGAAAAGGGATATTTGGAAGCCCATAGAGGGCTACGGTGAAAAAGGAAATATCTTCCGTTCAAAACTGGAAAGAAGCTTTCTGAGAAACTGCTCTGTGTTCTGTTAATTCATCTCACAGAGTTACATCTTTCCCTTCAAGAAGCCTTTCGCTAAGGCTGTTCTTGTGGAATTGGCAAAGGGATATTTGGAAGCCCATAGAGGGCTATGGTGAAAAAGGAAATATCTTCCGTTCAAAACTGGAAAGAAGCTTTCTGAGAAACTGCTCCGTGTTCTGTTAATTCATCTCACAGAGTTACATCTTTCCCTTCAAGAAGCCTTTCGCTAAGGCTGTTCTTGTGGAATTGGCAAAGGGATATTTGGAAGCCCATAGAGGGCTCTGGTGAAAAAGGAAATATCTTCCGTTCAAAACTGGAAAGAAGCTTTCTGAGAAACTGCTCTGTGTTCTGTTAATTCATCTCACAGAGTTACATCTTTCCCTTCAAGAAGCCTTTCGCTAAGGCTGTTCTTGTGGAATTGGCAAAGGGATATTTGGAAGCCCATAGAGGGCTATGGTGAAAAAGGAAATATCTTCCGTTCAAAACTGGAAAGAAGCTTTCTGAGAAACTGCTCTGTGTTCTGTTAATTCATCTCACAGAGTTACATCTTTCCCTTCAAGAAGCCTATCGCTAAGGCTGTTCTTGTGGAATTGGCAAAGGGATATTTGGAAGCCCATAGAGGGCTATGGTGTAAAAGGAAATATCTTCCGTTCAAAACTGGAAAGAAGCTTTCTGAGAAACTGCTCTGTGTTCTGTTAATTCATCTCACAGAGTTACATCTTTCCCTTCAAGAAGCCTTTCGCTAAGGCTGTTCTTGTGGAATTGGCAAAGGGATATTTGGAAGCCCATAGAGGGCTATGGTGAAAAAGGAAATATCTTCCGTTCAAAACTGGAAAGAAGCTTGCTGAGAAACTGCTCTGTGTTCTGTTAATTCATCTCACAGAGTTACATCTTTCCCTTCAAGAAGCCTTTCGCTAAGGCTGTTCTTGTGGAATTGGCAAAGGGATATTTGGAAGCCCATAGAGGGCTCTGGTGAAAAAGGAAATATCTTCCGTTCAAAACTGGAAAGAAGCTTTCTGAGAAACTGCTCTGTGTTCTGTTAATTCATCTCACAGAGTTACATCTTTCCCTTCAAGAAGCCTTTCGCTAAGGCTGTTCTTGTGGAATTGGCAAAGGGATATTTGGAAGCCCATAGAGGGCTATGGTGAAAAAGGAAATATCTTCCGTTCAAAACTGGAAAGAAGCTTTCTGAGAAACTGCTCTGTGTTCTGTTAATTTATCTCACAGAGTTACATCTTTCCCTTCAAGAAGCCTTTCGCTAAGGCTGTTCTTGTGGAATTGGCAAAGGGATATTTGGAAGCCCATAGAGGGCTATGGTGAAAAAGGAAATATCTTCCGTTCAAAACTGGAAAGAAGCTTTCTGAGAAACTGCTCTGTGTTCTGTTAATTCATCTCACAGAGTTACATCTTTCCCTTCAAGAAGCCTTTCGCTAAGGCTGTTCTTGTGGAATTGGCAAAGGGATATTTGGAAGCCCATAGAGGGCTATGGTGAAAAAGGAAATATCTTCCGTTCAAAACTGGAAAGAAGCTTTCTGAGAAACTGCCCTGTGTTCTGTTAATTCATCTCACAGAGTTACATCTTTCCCTTCAAGAAGCCTTTCGCTAAGGCTGTTCTTGTGGAATTGGCAACGGGATATTAGGAAGCCCATAGAGGGCTATGGTGAAAAAGGAAATATCTTCCGTTCAAAACTGGAAAGAAGCTTTCTGAGAAACTGCTCTGTGTTCTGTTAATTCATCTCACAGAGTTACATCTTTCCCTTCAAGAAGCCTTTCGCTAAGGCTGTTCTTGTGGAATTGGCAAAGGGATATTTGGAAGCCCATAGAGGGCTATGGTGAAAAAGGAAATATCTTCCGTTCAAAACTGGAAAGAAGCTTTCTGAGAAACTGCTCTGTGTTCTGTTAATTCATCTCACAGAGTTACATCTTTCCCTTCAAGAAGCCTTTCGCTAAGGCTGTTCTTGTGGAATTGGCAAAGGGATATTTGGAAGCCCTTAGAGAGCTATGGTGAAAAAGGAAATATCTTCCGTTCAAAACTGGAAAGAAGCTTTCTGAGAAACTGCTCTGTGTTCTGTTAATTCATCTCACAGAGTTACATCTTTCCCTTCAAGAAGCCTTTCGCTAAGGCTGTTCTTGTGGAATTGGCAAAGGGATATTTGGAAGCCCATAGAGGGCTATGGTGAAAAAGGAAATATCTTCCGTTCAAAACTGGAAAGAAGCTTTCTGAGAAACTGCCCTGTGTTCCGTTAATTCATCTCACAGAGTTACATCTTTCCCTTCAAGAAGCCTTTCGCTAAGGCTGTTCTTGTGGAATTGGCAAAGGGATATTTGGAAGCCCATAGAGGGCTATGGTGAAAAAGGAAATATCTTCCGTTCAAAACTGGAAAGAAGCTTTCTGAGAAACTGCTCTGTGTTCTGTTAATTCATCTCACAGAGTTACATCTTTCCCTTCAAGAAGCCTTTCGCTAAGGCTGTTCTTGTGGAATTGGCAAAGGGATATTTGGAAGCCCATAGAGGGCTATGGTGAAAAAGGAAATATCTTCCGTTCAAAACTGGAAAGAAGCTTTCTGAGAAACTGCTCTGTGTTCTGTTAATTCATCTCACAGAGTTACATCTTTCCCTTCAAGAAGCCTTTCGCTAAGGCTGTTCTTGTGGACTTGGCAAAGGGATATTTGGAAGCCCATAGAGGGCTATGGTGAAAAAGGAAATATCTTCCGTTCAAAACTGGAAAGAAGCTTTCTGAGAAACTGCTCTGTGTTCTGTTAATTCATCTCACAGAGTTACATCTTTCCCTTCAAGAAGCCTTTCGCTAAGGCTGTTCTTGTGGAATTGGCAAAGGGATATTTGGAAGCCCATAGAGGGCTATGGTGAAAAAGGAAAAGCTTCCGTTCAAAACTGGAAAGAAGCTTTCTGAGAAACTGCTCTGTGTTCTGTTTATTCATCTCACAGAGTTACATCTTTCCCTTCAAGAAGCCTTTCGCTAAGGCTGTTCTTGTGGAATTGGCAAAGGGATATTTGGAAGCCCATAGAGGGCTATGGTGAAAAAGGAAATATCTTCCGTTCAAAACTGGAAAGAAGTTTTCTGAGAAACTGCTCTGTGTTCTGTTAATTCATCTCACAGAGTTACATCTTTCCCTTCAAGAAGCCTTTCGCTAAGGCTGTTCTTGTGGAATTGGCAAAGGGATATTTGGAAGCCCATAGAGGGCTATGGTGAAAAAGGAAATATCTTCCGTTCAAAACTGGAAAGAAGCTTTCTGAGAAACTGCTCTGTGTTCTGTTAATTCATCTCACAGAGTTACATCTTTCCCTTCAAGAAGCCTTTCGCTAAGGCTGTTCTTGTGGAATTGGCAAAGGGATTTTGGAAGCCCATAGAGGGCTACGGTGAAAAAGGAAATATCTTCCGTTCAAAACTGGAAAGAAGCTTTCTGAGAAACTGCTCTGTGTTCTGTTAATTCATCTCACAGAGTTACATCTTTCCCTTCAAGAAGCCTTTCGCTAAGGCTGTTCTTGTGGAATTGGCAAATTGATATTTGGAAGCCCATAGAGGGCTATGGTGAAAAAGGAAATATCTTCCGTTCAAAACTGGAAAGAAGCTTTCTGAGAAACTGCTCTGTGTTCTGTTAATTCATCTCACAGAGTTACATCTTTCCCTTCAAGAAGCCTTTCGCTAAGGCTGTCCTTGTGGAATTGGCAAAGGGATATTTGGAAGCCCATAGAGGGCTATGGTGAAAAAGGAAATATCTTCCGTTCAAAACTGGAAAGAAGCTTTCTGAGAAACTGCTCTGTGTTCTGTTAATTCATCTCACAGAGTTACATCTTTCCCTTCAAGAAGCCTTTCGCTAAGGCTGTTCTTGTGGAATTGGCAAAGGGATATTTGGAAGCCCATAGAGGGCTATGGTGAAAAAGGAAATATCTTCCGTTCAAAACTGGAAAGAAGCTTTCTGAGAAACTGCTCTGTGTTCTGTTAATTCATCTCACAGAGTTACATCTTTCCCTTCAAGAAGCCTTTCGCTAAGGCTGTTCTTGTGGAATTGGCAAAGGGATATTTGGAAGCCCATAGAGGGCTATGGTGAAAAAGGAAATATCTTCCGTTCAAAACTGGAAAGAAGCTTTCTGAGAAACTGCTCTGTGTTCTGTTAATTCATCTCACAGAGTTACATCTTTCCCTTCAAGAAGCCTTTCGCTAAGGCTGTTCTTGTGGACTTGGCAAAGGGATATTTGGAAGCCCATAGAGGGCTATGGTGAAAAAGGAAATATCTTCCGTTCAAAACTGGAAAGAAGCTTTCTGAGAAACTGCTCTGTGTTCTGTTAATTCATCTCACAGAGTTACATCTTTCCCTTCAAGAAGCCTTTCGCTAAGGCTGCTCTTGTGGAATTGGCAAAGGGATATTTGGAAGCCCATAGAGGGCTATGGTGAAAAAGGAAAAGCTTCCGTTCAAAACTGGAAAGAAGCTTTCTGAGAAACTGCTCTGTGTTCTGTTAATTCATCTCACAGAGTTACATCTTTCCCTTCAAGAAGCCTTTCGCTAAGGCTGTTCTTGTGGAATTGGCAAAGGGATATTTGGAAGCCCATAGAGGGCTATGGTGAAAAAGGAAATATCTTCCGTTCAAAACTGGAAAGAAGCTTTCTGAGAAACTGCTCTGTGTTCTGTTAATTCATCTCACAGAGTTACATCTTTCCCTTCAAGAAGCCTTTCGCTAAGGCTGTTCTTGTGGAATTGGCAAAGGGATATTTGGAAGCCCATAGAGGGCTATGGTGAAAAAGGAAATATCTTCCGTTCAAAACTGGAAAGAAGCTTTCTGAGAAACTGCTCTGTGTTCTGTTAATTCATCTCACAGAGTTACATCTTTCCCTTCAAGAAGCCTTTCGCTAAGGCTGTTCTTGTGGAATTGGCAAAGGGATATTTGGAAGCCCATAGAGGGCTACGCTGAAAAAGGAAATATCTTCCGTTCAAAACTGGAAAGAAGCTTTCTGAGAAACTGCTCTGTGTTCTGTTAATTCATCTCACAGAGTTACATCTTTCCCTTCAAGAAGCCTTTCGCTAAGGCTGTTCTTGTGGAATTGGCAAATTGATATTTGGAAGCCCATAGAGGGCTATGGTGAAAAAGGAAATATCTTCCGTTCAAAACTGGAAAGAAGCTTTCTGAGAAACTGCTCTGTGTTCTGGTAATTCATCTCACAGAGTTACATCTTTCCCTTCAAGAAGCCTTTCGCTAAGGCTGTTCTTGTGGAATTGGCAAAGGGATATTTGGAAGCCCATAGAGGGCTATGGTGAAAAAGGAAATATCTTCCGTTCAAAACTGGAAAGAAGCTTTCTGAGAAACTGCTCTGTGTTCTGTTAATTCATCTCACAGAGTTACATCTTTCCCTTCAAGAAGCCTTTCGCTAAGGCTGTTCTTGTGGAATTGGCAAAGGGATATTTGGAAGCCCATAGAGGGCTATGGTGTAAAAGGAAATATCTTCCGTTCAAAACTGGAAAGAAGCTATCTGAGAAACTGCTCTGTGTTCTGTTAATTCATCTCACAGAGTTACATCTTTCCCTTCAAGAAGCCTTTCGCTAAGGCTGTTCTTGTGGAATTGGCAAAGGGATATTTGGAAGCCCATAGAGGGCTATGGTGAAAAAGGAAATATCTTCCGTTCAAAACTGGAAAGAAGCTTTCTGAGAAACTGCTCTGTGTTCTGTTAATTCATCTCACAGAGTTACATCTTTCCCTTCAAGAAGCCTTTCGCTAAGGCTGTTCTTGTGGAATTGGCAAAGGGATATTTGGAAGCCCATAGAGGGCTATGGTGAAAAAGGAAATATCTTCCGTTCAAAACTGGAAAGAAGCTTTCTGAGAAACTGCTCTGTGTTCTGTTAATTCATCTCACAGAGTTACATCTTTCCCTTCAAGAAGCCTTTCGCTAAGGCTGTTCTTGTGGAATTGGCAAAGGGATATTTGGAAGCCCATAGAGGGCTATGGTGAAAAAGGAAATATCTTCCGTTCAAAACTGGAAAGAAGCTTTCTGAGAAACTGCTCTGTGTTCTGTTAATTCATCTCACAGAGTTACATCTTTCCCTTCAAGAAGCCTTTCGCTAAGGCTGTTCTTGTGGAATTGGCAAAGGGATATTTGGAAGCCCTTAGAGAGCTATGGTGAAAAAGGAAATATCTTCCGTTCAAAACTGGAAAGAAGCTTTCTGAGAAACTGCTCTGTGTTCTGTTAATTCATCTCACAGAGTTACATCTTTCCCTTCAAGAAGCCTTTCGCTAAGGCTGTTCTTGTGGAATTGGCAAAGGGATATTTGGAAGCCCATAGAGGGCTATGGTGAAAAAGGAAATATCTTCCGTTCAAAACTGGAAAGAAGCTTTCTGAGAAACTGCCCTGTGTTCTGTTAATTCATCTCACAGAGTTACATCTTTCCCTTCAAGAAGCCTTTCGCTAAGGCTGTTCTTGTGGAATTGGCAAAGGGATATTTGGAAGCCCATAGAGGGCTATGGTGAAAAAGGAAATATCTTCCGTTCAAAACTGGAAAGAAGCTTTCTGAGAAACTGCTCTGTGTTCTGTTAATTCATCTCACAGAGTTACATCTTTCCCTTCAAGAAGCCTTTCGCTAAGGCTGTTCTTGTGGAATTGGCAAAGGGATATTTGGAAGCCCATAGAGGGCTATGGTGAAAAAGGAAATATCTTCCGTTCAAAACTGGAAAGAAGCTTTCTGAGAAACTGCCCTGTGTTCCGTTAATTCATCTCACAGAGTTACATCTTTCCCTTCAAGAAGCCTTTCGCTAAGGCTGTTCTTGTGGAATTGGCAAAGGGATATTTGGAAGCCCATAGAGGGCTATGGTGAAAAAGGAAATATCTTCCGTTCAAAACTGGAAAGAAGCTTTCTGAGAAACTGCTCTGTGTTCTGTTAATTCATCTCACAGAGTTACATCTTTCCCTTCAAGAAGCCTTTCGCTAAGGCTGTTCTTGTGGAATTGGCAAAGGGATATTTGGAAGCCCATAGAGGGCTATGGTGAAAAAGGAAATATCTTCCGTTCAAAACTGGAAAGAAGCTTTCTGAGAAACTGCTCTGTGTTCTGTTAATTCATCTCACAGAGTTACATCTTTCCCTTCAAGAAGCCTTTCGCTAAGGCTGTTCTTGTGGACTTGGCAAAGGGATATTTGAAAGCCCATAGAGGGCTATGGTGAAAAAGGAAATATCTTCCGTTCAAAACTGGAAAGAAGCTTTCTGAGAAACTGCTCTGTGTTCTGTTAATTCATCTCACAGGGTTACATCTTTCCCTTCAAGAAGCCTTTCGCTAAGGCTGTTCTTGTGGAATTGGCAAAGGGATATTTGGAAGCCCATAGAGGGCTATGGTGAAAAAGGAAATATCTTCCGTTCAAAACTGGAAAGAAACTTTCTGAGAAACTGCTCTGTGTTCTGTTAATACATCTCACAGAGTTACATCTTTCCCTTCAAGAAGCCTTTCGCTAAGGCTGTTCTTGTGGAATTGGCAAAGGGATATTTGGAAGCCCATAGAGGGCTACGGTGAAAAAGGAAATATCTTCCGTTCAAAACTGGAAAGAATCTTTCTGAGAAACTGCTCTGTGTTCTGTTAATTCATCTCACAGAGTTACATCTTTCCCTTCAAGAAGCCTTTCGCTAAGGCTGTTCTTGTGGAATTGGCAAAGGGATATTTGGAAGCCCATAGAGGGCTATGGTGAAAAAGGAAATATCTTCCGTTCAAAACTGGAAAGAAGCTTTCTGAGAAACTGCTCCGTGTTCTGTTAATTCATCTCACAGAGTTACATCTTTCCCTTCAAGAAGCCTTTCGCTAAGGCTGTTCTTGTGGAATTGGCAAAGGGATATTTGGAAGCCCATAGAGGGCTATGGTGAAAAAGGAAATATCTTCCGTTCAAAACTGGAAAGAAGCTTTCTGAGAAACTGCTCTGTGTTCTGTTAATTCATCTCACAGAGTTACATCTTTCCCTTCAAGAAGCCTTTCGCTAAGGCTGTTCTTGTGGAATTGGCAAAGGGATATTTGGAAGCCCATAGAGGGCTATGGTGAAAAAGGAAATATCTTCCGTTCAAAACTGGAAAGAAGCTTTCTGAGAAACTGCTCTGTGTTCTGTTAATTCATCTCACAGAATTACATCTTTCCCTTCAAGAAGCCTTTCGCTAAGGCTGTTCTTGTGGAATTGGCAAAGGGATATTTGGAAGCCCATAGAGGGCTATGGTGTAAAAGGAAATATCTTCCGTTCAAAACTGGAAAGAAGCTTTCTGAGAAACTGCTCTGTGTTCTGTTAATTCATCTCACAGAGTTACATCTTTCCCTTCAAGAAGCCTTTCGCTAAGGCTGTTCTTGTGGAATTGGCAAAGGGATATTTGGAAGCCCATAGAGGGCTATGGTGAAAAAGGAAATATCTTCCGTTCAAAACTGGAAAGAAGCTTGCTGAGAAACTGCTCTGTGTTCTGTTAATTCATCTCACAGAGTTACATCTTTCCCTTCAAGAAGCCTTTCGCTAAGGCTGTTCTTGTGGAATTGGCAAAGGGATATTTGGAAGCCCATAGAGGGCTCTGGTGAAAAAGGAAATATCTTCCGTTCAAAACTGGAAAGAAGCTTGCTGAGAAACTGCTCTGTGTTCTGTTAATTCATCTCACAGAGTTACATCTTTCCCTTCAAGAAGCCTTTCGCTAAGGCTGTTCTTGTGGAATTGGCAAAGGGATATTTGGAAGCCCATAGAGGGCTCTGGTGAAAAAGGAAATATCTTCCGTTCAAAACTGGAAAGAAGCTTTCTGAGAAACTGCTCTGTGTTCTGTTAATTCATCTCACAGAGTTACATCTTTCCCTTCAAGAAGCCTTTCGCTAAGGCTGTTCTTGTGGAATTGGCAAAGGGATATTTGGAAGCCCATAGAGGGCTATGGTGAAAAAGGAAATATCTTCCGTTCAAAACTGGAAAGAAGCTTTCTGAGAAACTGCTCTGTGTTCTGTTAATTCATCTCACAGAGTTACATCTTTCCCTTCAAGAAGCCTTTCGCTAAGGCTGTTCTTGTGGAATTGGCAAAGGGATATTTGGAAGCCCATAGAGGGCTATGGTGAAAAAGGAAATATCTTCCGTTCAAAACTGGAAAGAAGCTTTCTGAGAAACTGCTCTGTGTTCTGTTAATTCATCTCACAGAGTTACATCTTTCCCTTCAAGAAGCCTTTCGCTAAGGCTGTTCTTGTGGAATTGGCAAAGGGATATTTGGAAGCCCATAGAGGGCTATGGTGAAAAAGGAAATATCTTCCGTTCAAAACTGGAAAGAAGCTTTCTGAGAAACTGCTCTGTGTTCTGTTAATTCATCTCACAGAGTTACATCTTTCCCTTCAAGAAGCCTTTCGCTAAGGCTGTTCTTGTGGAATTGGCAAAGGGATATTTGGAAGCCCATAGAGGGCTATGGTGAAAAAGGAAATATCTTCCGTTCAAAACTGGAAAGAAGCTTTCTGAGAAACTGCTCTGTGTTCTGTTAATTCATCTCACAGAGTTACATCTTTCCCTTCAAGAAGCCTTTCGCTAAGGCTGTTCTTGTGGAATTGGCAAAGGGATATTTGGAAGCCCATAGAGGGCTACGGTGAAAAAGGAAATATCTTCCGTTCAAAACTGGAAAGAAGCTTTCTGAGAAACTGCTCTGTGTTCTGTTAATTCATCTCACAGAGTTACATCTTTCCCTTCAAGAAGCCTTTCGCTAAGGCTGTTCTTGTGGAATTGGCAAAGGGATATTTGGAAGCCCATAGAGGGCTATGGTGAAAAAGGAAATATCTTCCGTTCAAAACTGGAAAGAAGCTTTCTGAGAAACTGCTCCGTGTTCTGTTAATTCATCTCACAGAGTTACATCTTTCCCTTCAAGAAGCCTTTCGCTAAGGCTGTTCTTGTGGAATTGGCAAAGGGATATTTGGAAGCCCATAGAGGGCTCTGGTGAAAAAGGAAATATCTTCCGTTCAAAACTGGAAAGAAGCTTTCTGAGAAACTGCTCTGTGTTCTGTTAATTCATCTCACAGAGTTACATCTTTCCCTTCAAGAAGCCTTTCGCTAAGGCTGTTCTTGTGGAATTGGCAAAGGGATATTTGGAAGCCCATAGAGGGCTATGGTGAAAAAGGAAATATCTTCCGTTCAAAACTGGAAAGAAGCTTTCTGAGAAACTGCTCTGTGTTCTGTTAATTCATCTCACAGAGTTACATCTTTCCCTTCAAGAAGCCTTTCGCTAAGGCTGTTCTTGTGGAATTGGCAAAGGGATATTTGGAAGCCCATAGAGGGCTATGGTGTAAAAGGAAATATCTTCCGTTCAAAACTGGAAAGAAGCTTTCTGAGAAACTGCTCTGTGTTCTGTTAATTCATCTCACAGAGTTACATCTTTCCCTTCAAGAAGCCTTTCGCTAAGGCTGTTCTTGTGGAATTGGCAAAGGGATATTTGGAAGCCCATAGAGGGCTATGGTGAAAAAGGAAATATCTTCCGTTCAAAACTGGAAAGAAGCTTGCTGAGAAACTGCTCTGTGTTCTGTTAATTCATCTCACAGAGTTACATCTTTCCCTTCAAGAAGCCTTTCGCTAAGGCTGTTCTTGTGGAATTGGCAAAGGGATATTTGGAAGCCCATAGAGGGCTATGGTGAAAAAGGAAATATCTTCCGCTCAAAACTGGAAAGAAGCTTTCTGAGAAACTGCTCTGTGTTCTGTTAATTCATCTCACAGAGTTACATCTTTCCCTTCAAGAAGCCTTTCGCTAAGGCTGTTCTTGTGGAATTGGCAAAGGGATATTTGGAAACCCATAGAGGGCTATGGTGAAAAAGGAAATATCTTCCGTTCAAAACTGGAAAGAAGCTTTCTGAGAAACTGCTCTGTGTTCTGTTAATTCATCTCACAGAGTTACATCTTTCCCTTCAAGAAGCCTTTCGCTAAGGCTGTTCTTGTGGAATTGGCAAAGGGATATTTGGAAGCCCATAGAGGGCTATGGTGAAAAAGGAAATATCTTCCGTTCAAAACTGGAAAGAAGCTTGCTGAGAAACTGCTCTGTGTTCTGTTAATTCATCTCACAGAGTTACATCTTTCCCTTCAAGAAGCCTTTCGCTAAGGCTGTTCTTGTGGAATTGGCAAAGGGATATTTGGAAGCCCATAGAGGGCGACGGTGAAAAAGGAAATATCTTCCGTTCAAAACTGGAAAGAAGCTTTCTGAGAAACTGCTCTGTGTTCTGTGAATTCATCTCACAGAGTTACATCTTTCCCTTCAAGAAGCCTTTCGCTAAGGCTGTTCTTGTGGAATTGGCAAAGGGATATTTGGAAGCCCATAGAGGGCTATGGTGAAAAAGGAAATATCTTCCGCTCAAAACTGGAAAGAAGCTTTCTGAGAAACTGCTCTGTGTTCTGTTAATTCATCTCACAGAGTTACATCTTTCCCTTCAAGAAGCCTTTCGCTAAGGCTGTTCTTGTGGAATTGGCAAAGGGATATTTGGAAACCCATAGAGGGCTATGGTGAAAAAGGAAATATCTTCCGTTCAAAACTGGAAAGAAGCTTTCTGAGAAACTGCTCTGTGTTCTGTTAATTCATCTCACAGAGTTACATCTTTCCCTTCAAGAAGCCTTTCGCTAAGGCTGTTCTTGTGGAATTGGCAAAGGGATATTTGGAAGCCCATAGAGGGCTATGGTGAAAAAGGAAATATCTTCCGTTCAAAACTGGAAAGAAGCTTGCTGAGAAACTGCTCTGTGTTCTGTTAATTCATCTCACAGAGTTACATCTTTCCCTTCAAGAAGCCTTTCGCTAAGGCTGTTCTTGTGGAATTGGCAAAGGGATATTTGGAAGCCCATAGAGGGCTATGGTGAAAAAGGAAATATCTTCCGCTCAAAACTGGAAAGAAGCTTTCTGAGAAACTGCTCTGTGTTCTGTTAATTCATCTCACAGAGTTACATCTTTCCCTTCAAGAAGCCTTTCGCTAAGGCTGTTCTTGTGGAATTGGCAAAGGGATATTTGGAAGCCCATAGAGGGCTATGGTGATAAAGGAAATATCTTCCGTTCAAAACTGGAAAGAAGCTTTCTGAGAAACTGCTCTGTGTTCTGTTAATTCATCTCACAGAGTTACATCTTTCCCTTCAAGAAGCCTTTCGCTAAGGCTGTTCTTGTGGAATTGGCAAAGGGATATTTGGAAGCCCATAGAGGGCTATGGTGAAAAAGGAAATATCTTCCGTTCAAGACTGGAAAGAAGCTTTCTGAGAAACTGCCCTGTGTTCTGTTAATTCATCTCACAGAGTTACATCTTTCCCTTCAAGAAGCCTTTCGCTAAGGCTGTTCTTGTGGAATTGGCAACGGGATATTTGGAAGCCCATAGAGGGCTATGGTGAAAAAGGAAATATCTTCCGTTCAAAACTGGAAAGAAGCTTTCTGAGAAACTGCTCTGTGTTCTGTTAATTCATCTCACAGAGTTACATCTTTCCCTTCAAGAAGCCTTTCGCTAAGGCTGTTCTTGTGGAATTGGCAAAGGGATATTTGGAAGCCCATAGAGGGCTATGGTGAAAAAGGAAATATCTTCCGTTCAAAACTGGAAAGAAGCTTTCTGAGAAACTGCCCTGTGTTCTGTTAATTCATCTCACAGAGTTACATCTTTCCCTTCAAGAAGCCTTTCGCTAAGGCTGTTCTTGTGGAATTGGCAAAGGGATATTTGGAAGCCCATAGAGGGCTATGGTGAAAAAGGAAATATCTTCCGTTCAAAACTGGAAAGAAGCTTTCTGAGAAACTGCTCTGTGTTCTGTTAATTCATCTCACAGAGTTACATCTTTCCCTTCAAGAAGCCTTTCGGTAAGGCTGTTCTTGTGGAATTGGCAAAGGGATATTTGGAAGCCCATAGAGGGCTATGGTGAAAAAGGAAATATCTTCCGTTCAAAACTGGAAAGAAGCTTTCTGAGAAACTGCTCTGTGTTCTGTTAATTCATCTCACAGAGTTACATCTTTCCCTTCAAGAAGCCTTTCGCTAAGGCTGTTCTTGTGGACTTGGCAAAGGGATATTTGGAAGCCCATAGAGGGCTATGGTGAAAAAGGAAATATCTTCCGTTCAAAACTGGAAAGAAGCTTTCTGAGAAACTGCTCTGTGTTCTGTTAATTCATCTCACAGAGTTACATCTTTCCCTTCAAGAAGCCTTTCGCTAAGGCTGTTCTTGTGGAATTGGCAAAGGGATATTTGGAAGCCCATAGAGGGCTATGGTGAAAAAGGAAAAGCTTCCGTTCAAAACTGGAAAGAAGCTTTCTGAGAAACTGCTCTGTGTTCTGTTAATTCATCTCACAGAGTTACATCTTTCCCTTCAAGAAGCCTTTCGCTAAGGCTGTTCTTGTGGAATTGGCAAAGGGATATTTGGAAGCCCATAGAGGGCTATGGTGAAAAAGGAAATATCTTCCGTTCAAAACTGGAAAGAAGCTTTCTGAGAAACTGCTCTGTGTTCTGTTAATTCATCTCACAGAGTTACATCTTTCCCTTCAAGAAGCCTTTCGCTAAGGCTGTTCT
The DNA here is from genome assembly GCF_047675955.1 of Chlorocebus sabaeus. Taxonomy (NCBI): domain Eukaryota; kingdom Metazoa; phylum Chordata; class Mammalia; order Primates; family Cercopithecidae; genus Chlorocebus; species Chlorocebus sabaeus. The sequence goes on along the minus strand of NW_027327712.1, from coordinate 188,101 downwards.
TGTGGAATTGGCAAAGGGATATTTGGAAGCCCATAGAGGGCTATGGTGAAAAAGGAAATATCTTCCGTTCAAAACTGGAAAGAAGCTTTCTGAGAAACTGCTCTGTGTTCTGTTAATTCATCTCACAGAGTTACATCTTTCCCTTCAAGAAGCCTTTCGCTAAGGCTGTTCTTGTGGAATTGGCAAAGGGATATTTGGAAGCCCATAGAGGGCTACGGTGAAAAAGGAAATATCTTCCGTTCAAAACTGGAAAGAAGCTTTCTGAGAAACTGCTCTGTGTTCTGTTAATTCATCTCACAGAGTTACATCTTTCCCTTCAAGAAGCCTTTCGCTAAGGCTGTTCTTGTGGAATTGGCAAAGGGATATTTGGAAGCCCATAGAGGGCTATGGTGAAAAAGGAAATATCTTCCGTTCAAAACTGGAAAGAAGCTTTCTGAGAAACTGCTCTGTGTTCTGTTAATTCATCTCACAGAGTTACATCTTTCCCTTCAAGAAGCCTTTCGCTAAGGCTGTTCTTGTGGAATTGGCAAAGGGATATTTGGAAGCCCATAGAGGGCTATGGTGAAAAAGGAAATATCTTCCGTTCAAAACTGGAAAGAAGCTTTCTGAGAAACTGCTCTGTGTTCTGTTAATTCATCTCACAGAGTTACATCTTTCCCTTCAAGAAGCCTTTCGCTAAGGCTGTTCTTGTGGAATTGGCAAAGGGATATTTGGAAGCCCATAGAGGGCTATGGTGTAAAAGGAAATATCTTCCGTTCAAAACTGGAAAGAAGCTTTCTGAGAAACTGCTCTGTGTTCTGTTAATTCATCTCACAGAGTTACATCTTTCCCTTCAAGAAGCCTTTCGCTAAGGCTGTTCTTGTGGAATTGGCAAAGGGATATTTGGAAGCCCATAGAGGGCTATGGTGAAAAAGGAAATATCTTCCGTTCAAAACTGGAAAGAAGCTTTCTGAGAAACTGCTCTGTGTTCTGTTAATTCATCTCACAGAGTTACATCTTTCCCTTCAAGAAGCCTTTCGCTAAGGCTGTTCTTGTGGAATTGGCAAAGGGATATTTGGAAGCCCATAGAGGGCTATGGTGTAAAAGGAAATATCTTCCGTTCAAAACTGGAAAGAAGCTTTCTGAGAAACTGCTCTGTGTTCTGTTAATTCATCTCACAGAGTTACATCTTTCCCTTCAAGAAGCCTTTCGCTAAGGCTGTTCTTGTGGAATTGGCAAAGGGATATTTGGAAGCCCATAGAGGGCTATGGTCAAAAAGGAAATATCTTCCGTTCAAAACTGGAAAGAAGCTTGCTGAGAAACTGCTCTGTGTTCTGTTAATTCATCTCACAGAGTTACATCTTTCCCTTCAAGAAGCCTTTCGCTAAGGCTGTTCTTGTGGAATTGGCAAAGGGATATTTGGAAGCCCATAGAGGGCTATGGTGAAAAAGGAAATATCTTCCGCTCAAAACAGGAAAGAAGCTTTCTGAGAAACTGCTCTGTGTTCTGTTAATTCATCTCACAGAGTTACATCTTTCCCTTCAAGAAGCCTTTCGCTAAGGCTGTTCTTGTGGAATTGGCAAAGGGATATTTGGAAACCCATAGAGGGCTATGGTGAAAAAGGAAATATCTTCCGTTCAAAACTGGAAAGAAGCTTTCTGAGAAACTGCTCTGTGTTCTGTTAATTCATCTCACAGAGTTACATCTTTCCCTTCAAGAAGCCTTTCGCTAAGGCTGTTCTTGTGGAATTGGCAAAGGGATATTTGGAAGCCCATAGAGGGCTATGGTGAAAAAGGAAATATCTTCCGGTCAAAACTGGAAAGAAGCTTTCTGAGAAACGGCTCTGTGTTCTGTTAATTCATCTCACAGAGTTACATCTTTCCCTTCAAGAAGCCTTTCGCTAAGGCTGTTCTTGTGGAATTGGCAAAGGGATATTTGGAAGCCCATAGAGGGCTATGGTGAAAAAGGAAATATCTTCCGTTCAAAACTGGAAAGAAGCTTTCTGAGAAACTGCCCTGTGTTCTGTTAATTCATCTCACAGAGTTACATCTTTCCCTTCAAGAAGCCTTTCGCTAAGGCTGTTCTTGTGGAATTGGCAACGGGATATTTGGAAGCCCATAGAGGGCTATGGTGAAAAAGGAAATATCTTCCGTTCAAAACTGGAAAGAAGCTTTCTGAGAAACTGCTCTGTGTTCTGTTAATTCATCTCACAGAGTTACATCTTTCCCTTCAAGAAGCCTTTCGCTAAGGCTGTTCTTGTGGAATTGGCAAAGGGATATTTGGAAGCCCATAGAGGGCTACGGTGAAAAAGGAAATATCTTCCGTTCAAAACTGGAAAGAAGCTTTCTGAGAAACTGCTCTGTGTTCTGTTAATTCATCTCACAGAGTTACATCTTTCCCTTCAAGAAGCCTTTCGCTAAGGCTGTTCTTGTGGAATTGGCAAAGGGATATTTGGAAGCCCATAGAGGGCTATGGTGAAAAAGGAAATATCTTCCGTTCAAAACTGGAAAGAAGCTTTCTGAGAAACTGCTCCGTGTTCTGTTAATTCATCTCACAGAGTTACATCTTTCCCTTCAAGAAGCCTTTCGCTAAGGCTGTTCTTGTGGAATTGGCAAAGGGATATTTGGAAGCCCATAGAGGGCTCTGGTGAAAAAGGAAATATCTTCCGTTCAAAACTGGAAAGAAGCTTTCTGAGAAACTGCTCTGTGTTCTGTTAATTCATCTCACAGAGTTACATCTTTCCCTTCAAGAAGCCTTTCGCTAAGTCTGTTCTTGTGGAATTGGCAAAGGGATATTTGGAAGCCCATAGAGGGCTATGGTGAAAAAGGAAATATCTTCCGTTCAAAACTGGAAAGAAGCTTTCTGAGAAACTGCTCTGTGTTCTGTTAATTCATCTCACAGAGTTACATCTTTCCCTTCAAGAAGCCTTTCGCTAAGGCTGTTCTTGTGGAATTGGCAAAGGGATATTTGGAAGCCCATAGAGGGCTATGGTGTAAAAGGAAATATCTTCCGTTCAAAACTGGAAAGAAGCTTTCTGAGAAACTGCTCTGTGTTCTGTTAATTCATCTCACAGAGTTACATCTTTCCCTTCAAGAAGCCTTTCGCTAAGGCTGTTCTTGTGGAATTGGCAAAGGGATATTTGGAAGCCCATAGAGGGCTATGGTGAAAAAGGAAATATCTTCCGTTCAAAACTGGAAAGAAGCTTGCTGAGAAACTGCTCTGTGTTCTGTTAATTCATCTCACAGAGTTACATCTTTCCCTTCAAGAAGCCTTTCGCTAAGGCTGTTCTTGTGGAATTGGCAAAGGGATATTTGGAAGCCCATAGAGGGCTATGGTGAAAAAGGAAATATCTTCCGCTCAAAACTGGAAAGAAGCTTTCTGAGAAACTGCTCTGTGTTCTGTTAATTCATCTCACAGAGTTACATCTTTCCCTTCAAGAAGCCTTTCGCTAAGGCTGTTCTTGTGGAATTGGCAAAGGGATATTTGGAAACCCATAGAGGGCTATGGTGAAAAAGGAAATATCTTCCGTTCAAAACTGGAAAGAAGCTTTCTGAGAAACTGCTCTGTGTTCTGTTAATTCATCTCACAGAGTTACATCTTTCCCTTCAAGAAGCCTTTCGCTAAGGCTGTTCTTGTGGAATTGGCAAAGGGATATTTGGAAGCCCATAGAGGGCTACGGTGAAAAAGGAAATATCTTCCGTTCAAAACTGGAAAGAAGCTTTCTGAGAAACTGCTCTGTGTTCTGTTAATTCATCTCACAGAGTTACATCTTTCCCTTCAAGAAGCCTTTCGCTAAGGCTGTTCTTGTGGAATTGGCAAAGGGATATTTGGAAGCCCATAGAGGGCTATGGTGAAAAAGGAAAAGCTTCCGTTCAAAACTGAAAAGAAGCTTTCTGAGAAACTGCTCTGTGTTCTGTTAATTCATCTCACAGAGTTACATCTTTCCCTTCAAGAAGCCTTTCGCTAAGGCTGTTCTTGTGGAATTGGCAAAGGGATATTTGGAAGCCCATAGAGGGCTATGGTGAAAAAGGAAATATCTTCCGTTCAAAACTGGAAAGAAGCTTTCTGAGAAACTGCTCTGTGTTCTGTTAATTCATCTCACAGAGTTACATCTTTCCCTTCAAGAAGCCTTTCGCTAAGGCTGTTCTTGTGGAATTGGCAAAGGGATATTTGGAAGCCCATAGAGGGCTATGGTGAAAAAGGAAATATCTTCCGTTCAAAACTGGAAAGAAGCTTTCTGAGAAACTGCTCTGTGTTCTGTTAATTCATCTCACAGAGTTACATCTTTCCCTTCAAGAAGCCTTTCGCTAAGGCTGTTCTTGTGGAATTGGCAAAGGGATATTTGGAAGCCCATAGAGGGCTATGGTGAAAAAGGAAATATCTTCCGTTCAAAACTGGAAAGAAGCTTTCTGAGAAACTGCTCTGTGTTCTGTTAATACATCTCACAGAGTTACATCTTTCCCTTCAAGAAGCCTTTCGCTAAGGCTGTTCTTGTGGAATTGGCAAAGGGATATTTGGAAGCCCATAGAGGGCTACGGTGAAAAAGGAAATATCTTCCGTTCAAAACTGGAAAGAAGCTTTCTGAGAAACTGCTCTGTGTTCTGTTAATTCATCTCACAGAGTTACATCTTTCCCTTCAAGAAGCCTTTCGCTAAGGCTGTTCTTGTGGAATTGGCAAAGGGATATTTGGAAGCCCATAGAGGGCTATGGTGAAAAAGGAAATATCTTCCGTTCAAAACTGGAAAGAAGCTTTCTGAGAAACTGCTCCGTGTTCTGTTAATTCATCTCACAGAGTTACATCTTTCCCTTCAAGAAGCCTTTCGCTAAGGCTGTTCTTGTGGAATTGGCAAAGGGATATTTGGAAGCCCATAGAGGGCTCTGGTGAAAAAGGAAATATCTTCCGTTCAAAACTGGAAAGAAGCTTTCTGAGAAACTGCTCTGTGTTCTGTTAATTCATCTCACAGAGTTACATCTTTCCCTTCAAGAAGCCTTTCGCTAAGGCTGTTCTTGTGGAATTGGCAAAGGGATATTTGGAAGCCCATAGAGGGCTATGGTGAAAAAGGAAATATCTTCCGTTCAAAACTGGAAAGAAGCTTTCTGAGAAACTGCTCTGTGTTCTGTTAATTCATCTCACAGAGTTACATCTTTCCCTTCAAGAAGCCTTTCGCTAAGGCTGTTCTTGTGGAATTGGCAAAGGGATATTTGGAAGCCCATAGAGGGCTATGGTGTAAAAGGAAATATCTTCCGTTCAAAACTGGAAAGAAGCTTTCTGAGAAACTGCTCTGTGTTCTGTTAATTCATCTCACAGAGTTACATCTTTCCCTTCAAGAAGCCTTTCGCTAAGGCTGTTCTTGTGGAATTGGCAAAGGGATATTTGGAAGCCCATAGAGGGCTATGGTGAAAAAGGAAATATCTTCCGTTCAAAACTGGAAAGAAGCTTGCTGAGAAACTGCTCTGTGTTCTGTTAATTCATCTCACAGAGTTACATCTTTCCCTTCAAGAAGCCTTTCGCTAAGGCTGTTCTTGTGGAATTGGCAAAGGGATATTTGGAAGCCCATAGAGGGCTATGGTGAAAAAGGAAATATCTTCCGCTCAAAACTGGAAAGAAGCTTTCTGAGAAACTGCTCTGTGTTCTGTTAATTCATCTCACAGAGTTACATCTTTCCCTTCAAGAAGCCTTTCGCTAAGGCTGTTCTTGTGGAATTGGCAAAGGGATATTTGGAAACCCATAGAGGGCTATGGTGAAAAAGGAAATATCTTCCGTTCAAAACTGGAAAGAAGCTTTCTGAGAAACTGCTCTGTGTTCTGTTAATTCATCTCACAGAGTTACATCTTTCCCTTCAAGAAGCCTTTCGCTAAGGCTGTTCTTGTGGAATTGGCAAAGGGATATTTGGAAGCCCATAGAGGGCTATGGTGAAAAAGGAAATATCTTCCGTTCAAAACTGGAAAGAAGCTTGCTGAGAAACTGCTCTGTGTTCTGTTAATTCATCTCACAGAGTTACATCTTTCCCTTCAAGAAGCCTTTCGCTAAGGCTGTTCTTGTGGAATTGGCAAAGGGATATTTGGAAGCCCATAGAGGGCGACGGTGAAAAAGGAAATATCTTCCGTTCAAAACTGGAAAGAAGCTTTCTGAGAAACTGCTCTGTGTTCTGTGAATTCATCTCACAGAGTTACATCTTTCCCTTCAAGAAGCCTTTCGCTAAGGCTGTTCTTGTGGAATTGGCAAAGGGATATTTGGAAGCCCATAGAGGGCTATGGTGAAAAAGGAAATATCTTCCGCTCAAAACTGGAAAGAAGCTTTCTGAGAAACTGCTCTGTGTTCTGTTAATTCATCTCACAGAGTTACATCTTTCCCTTCAAGAAGCCTTTCGCTAAGGCTGTTCTTGTGGAATTGGCAAAGGGATATTTGGAAACCCATAGAGGGCTATGGTGAAAAAGGAAATATCTTCCGTTCAAAACTGGAAAGAAGCTTTCTGAGAAACTGCTCTGTGTTCTGTTAATTCATCTCACAGAGTTACATCTTTCCCTTCAAGAAGCCTTTCGCTAAGGCTGTTCTTGTGGAATTGGCAAAGGGATATTTGGAAGCCCATAGAGGGCTATGGTGAAAAAGGAAATATCTTCCGTTCAAAACTGGAAAGAAGCTTGCTGAGAAACTGCTCTGTGTTCTGTTAATTCATCTCACAGAGTTACATCTTTCCCTTCAAGAAGCCTTTCGCTAAGGCTGTTCTTGTGGAATTGGCAAAGGGATATTTGGAAGCCCATAGAGGGCTATGGTGAAAAAGGAAATATCTTCCGCTCAAAACTGGAAAGAAGCTTTCTGAGAAACTGCTCTGTGTTCTGTTAATTCATCTCACAGAGTTACATCTTTCCCTTCAAGAAGCCTTTCGCTAAGGCTGTTCTTGTGGAATTGGCAAAGGGATATTTGGAAGCCCATAGAGGGCTATGGTGATAAAGGAAATATCTTCCGTTCAAAACTGGAAAGAAGCTTTCTGAGAAACTGCTCTGTGTTCTGTTAATTCATCTCACAGAGTTACATCTTTCCCTTCAAGAAGCCTTTCGCTAAGGCTGTTCTTGTGGAATTGGCAAAGGGATATTTGGAAGCCCATAGAGGGCTATGGTGAAAAAGGAAATATCTTCCGTTCAAGACTGGAAAGAAGCTTTCTGAGAAACTGCCCTGTGTTCTGTTAATGCATCTCACAGAGTTACATCTTTCCCTTCAAGAAGCCTTTCGCTAAGGCTGTTCTTGTGGAATTGGCAACGGGATATTTGGAAGCCCATAGAGGGCTATGGTGAAAAAGGAAATATCTTCCGTTCAAAACTGGAAAGAAGCTTTCTGAGAAACTGCTCTGTGTTCTGTTAATTCATCTCACAGAGTTACATCTTTCCCTTCAAGAAGCCTTTCGCTAAGGCTGTTCTTGTGGAATTGGCAAAGGGATATTTGGAAGCCCATAGAGGGCTATGGTGAAAAAGGAAATATCTTCCGTTCAAAACTGGAAAGAAGCTTTCTGAGAAACTGCCCTGTGTTCTGTTAATTCATCTCACAGAGTTACATCTTTCCCTTCAAGAAGCCTTTCGCTAAGGCTGTTCTTGTGGAATTGGCAAAGGGATATTTGGAAGCCCATAGAGGGCTATGGTGAAAAAGGAAATATCTTCCGTTCAAAACTGGAAAGAAGCTTTCTGAGAAACTGCTCTGTGTTCTGTTAATTCATCTCACAGAGTTACATCTTTCCCTTCAAGAAGCCTTTCGGTAAGGCTGTTCTTGTGGAATTGGCAAAGGGATATTTGGAAGCCCATAGAGGGCTATGGTGAAAAAGGAAATATCTTCCGTTCAAAACTGGAAAGAAGCTTTCTGAGAAACTGCTCTGTGTTCTGTTAATTCATCTCACAGAGTTACATCTTTCCCTTCAAGAAGCCTTTCGCTAAGGCTGTTCTTGTGGACTTGGCAAAGGGATATTTGGAAGCCCATAGAGGGCTATGGTGAAAAAGGAAATATCTTCCGTTCAAAACTGGAAAGAAGCTTTCTGAGAAACTGCTCTGTGTTCTGTTAATTCATCTCACAGAGTTACATCTTTCCCTTCAAGAAGCCTTTCGCTAAGGCTGTTCTTGTGGAATTGGCAAAGGGATATTTGGAAGCCCATAGAGGGCTATGGTGAAAAAGGAAAAGCTTCCGTTCAAAACTGGAAAGAAGCTTTCTGAGAAACTGCTCTGTGTTCTGTTAATTCATCTCACAGAGTTACATCTTTCCCTTCAAGAAGCCTTTCGCTAAGGCTGTTCTTGTGGAATTGGCAAAGGGATATTTGGAAGCCCATAGAGGGCTATGGTGAAAAAGGAAATATCTTCCGTTCAAAACTGGAAAGAAGCTTTCTGAGAAACTGCTCTGTGTTCTGTTAATTCATCTCACAGAGTTACATCTTTCCCTTCAAGAAGCCTTTCGCTAAGGCTGTTCTTGTGGAATTGGCAAAGGGATATTTGGAAGCCCATAGAGGGCTATGGTGAAAAAGGAAATATCTTCCGTTCAAAACTGGAAAGAAGCTTTCTGAGAAACTGCTCTGTGTTCTGTTAATTCATCTCACAGAGTTACATCTTTCCCTTCAAGAAGCCTTTCGCTAAGGCTGTTCTTGTGGAATTGGCAAAGGGATATTTGGAAGCCCATAGAGGGCTACGGTGAAAAAGGAAATATCTTCCGTTCAAAACTGGAAAGAAGCTTTCTGAGAAACTGCTCTGTGTTCTGTTAATTCATCTCACAGAGTTACATCTTTCCCTTCAAGAAGCCTTTCGCTAAGGCTGTTCTTGTGGAATTGGCAAAGGGATATTTGGAAGCCCATAGAGGGCTATGGTGAAAAAGGAAATATCTTCCGTTCAAAACTGGAAAGAAGCTTTCTGAGAAACTGCTCTGTGTTCTGTTAATTCATCTCACAGAGTTACATCTTTCCCTTCAAGAAGCCTTTCGCTAAGGCTGTTCTTGTGGAATTGGCAAAGGGATATTTGGAAGCCCATAGAGGGCTATGGTGAAAAAGGAAATATCTTCCGTTCAAAACTGGAAAGAAGCTTTCTGAGAAACTGCTCTGTGTTCTGTTAATTCATCTCACAGAGTTACATCTTTCCCTTCAAGAAGCCTTTCGCTAAGGCTGTTCTTGTGGAATTGGCAAAGGGATATTTGGAAGCCCATAGAGGGCTATGGTGTAAAAGGAAATATCTTCCGTTCAAAACTGGAAAGAAGCTTTCTGAGAAACTGCTCTGTGTTCTGTTAATTCATCTCACAGAGTTACATCTTTCCCTTCAAGAAGCCTTTCGCTAAGGCTGTTCTTGTGGAATTGGCAAAGGGATATTTGGAAGCCCATAGAGGGCTATGGTGAAAAAGGAAATATCTTCCGTTCAAAACTGGAAAGAAGCTTTCTGAGAAACTGCTCTGTGTTCTGTTAATTCATCTCACAGAGTTACATCTTTCCCTTCAAGAAGCCTTTCGCTAAGGCTGTTCTTGTGGAATTGGCAAAGGGATATTTGGAAGCCCATAGAGGGCTATGGTGTAAAAGGAAATATCTTCCGTTCAAAACTGGAAAGAAGCTTTCTGAGAAACTGCTCTGTGTTCTGTTAATTCATCTCACAGAGTTACATCTTTCCCTTCAAGAAGCCTTTCGCTAAGGCTGTTCTTGTGGAATTGGCAAAGGGATATTTGGAAGCCCATAGAGGGCTATGGTCAAAAAGGAAATATCTTCCGTTCAAAACTGGAAAGAAGCTTGCTGAGAAACTGCTCTGTGTTCTGTTAATTCATCTCACAGAGTTACATCTTTCCCTTCAAGAAGCCTTTCGCTAAGGCTGTTCTTGTGGAATTGGCAAAGGGATATTTGGAAGCCCATAGAGGGCTATGGTGAAAAAGGAAATATCTTCCGCTCAAAACAGGAAAGAAGCTTTCTGAGAAACTGCTCTGTGTTCTGTTAATTCATCTCACAGAGTTACATCTTTCCCTTCAAGAAGCCTTTCGCTAAGGCTGTTCTTGTGGAATTGGCAAAGGGATATTTGGAAACCCATAGAGGGCTATGGTGAAAAAGGAAATATCTTCCGTTCAAAACTGGAAAGAAGCTTTCTGAGAAACTGCTCTGTGTTCTGTTAATTCATCTCACAGAGTTACATCTTTCCCTTCAAGAAGCCTTTCGCTAAGGCTGTTCTTGTGGAATTGGCAAAGGGATATTTGGAAGCCCATAGAGGGCTATGGTGAAAAAGGAAATATCTTCCGGTCAAAACTGGAAAGAAGCTTTCTGAGAAACGGCTCTGTGTTCTGTTAATTCATCTCACAGAGTTACATCTTTCCCTTCAAGAAGCCTTTCGCTAAGGCTGTTCTTGTGGAATTGGCAAAGGGATATTTGGAAGCCCATAGAGGGCTATGGTGAAAAAGGAAATATCTTCCGTTCAAAACTGGAAAGAAGCTTTCTGAGAAACTGCCCTGTGTTCTGTTAATTCATCTCACAGAGTTACATCTTTCCCTTCAAGAAGCCTTTCGCTAAGGCTGTTCTTGTGGAATTGGCAACGGGATATTTGGAAGCCCATAGAGGGCTATGGTGAAAAAGGAAATATCTTCCGTTCAAAACTGGAAAGAAGCTTTCTGAGAAACTGCTCTGTGTTCTGTTAATTCATCTCACAGAGTTACATCTTTCCCTTCAAGAAGCCTTTCGCTAAGGCTGTTCTTGTGGAATTGGCAAAGGGATATTTGGAAGCCCATAGAGGGCTACGGTGAAAAAGGAAATATCTTCCGTTCAAAACTGGAAAGAAGCTTTCTGAGAAACTGCTCTGTGTTCTGTTAATTCATCTCACAGAGTTACATCTTTCCCTTCAAGAAGCCTTTCGCTAAGGCTGTTCTTGTGGAATTGGCAAAGGGATATTTGGAAGCCCATAGAGGGCTATGGTGAAAAAGGAAATATCTTCCGTTCAAAACTGGAAAGAAGCTTTCTGAGAAACTGCTCCGTGTTCTGTTAATTCATCTCACAGAGTTACATCTTTCCCTTCAAGAAGCCTTTCGCTAAGGCTGTTCTTGTGGAATTGGCAAAGGGATATTTGGAAGCCCATAGAGGGCTCTGGTGAAAAAGGAAATATCTTCCGTTCAAAACTGGAAAGAAGCTTTCTGAGAAACTGCTCTGTGTTCTGTTAATTCATCTCACAGAGTTACATCTTTCCCTTCAAGAAGCCTTTCGCTAAGGCTGTTCTTGTGGAATTGGCAAAGGGATATTTGGAAGCCCATAGAGGGCTATGGTGAAAAAGGAAATATCTTCCGTTCAAAACTGGAAAGAAGCTTTCTGAGAAACTGCTCTGTGTTCTGTTAATTCATCTCACAGAGTTACATCTTTCCCTTCAAGAAGCCTTTCGCTAAGGCTGTTCTTGTGGAATTGGCAAAGGGATATTTGGAAGCCCATAGAGGGCTATGGTGTAAAAGGAAATATCTTCCGTTCAAAACTGGAAAGAAGCTTTCTGAGAAACTGCTCTGTGTTCTGTTAATTCATCTCACAGAGTTACATCTTTCCCTTCAAGAAGCCTTTCGCTAAGGCTGTTCTTGTGGAATTGGCAAAGGGATATTTGGAAGCCCATAGAGGGCTATGGTGAAAAAGGAAATATCTTCCGTTCAAAACTGGAAAGAAGCTTGCTGAGAAACTGCTCTGTGTTCTGTTAATTCATCTCACAGAGTTACATCTTTCCCTTCAAGAAGCCTTTCGCTAAGGCTGTTCTTGTGGAATTGGCAAAGGGATATTTGGAAGCCCATAGAGGGCTATGGTGAAAAAGGAAATATCTTCCGCTCAAAACTGGAAAGAAGCTTTCTGAGAAACTGCTCTGTGTTCTGTTAATTCATCTCACAGAGTTACATCTTTCCCTTCAAGAAGCCTTTCGCTAAGGCTGTTCTTGTGGAATTGGCAAAGGGATATTTGGAAACCCATAGAGGGCTATGGTGAAAAAGGAAATATCTTCCGTTCAAAACTGGAAAGAAGCTTTCTGAGAAACTGCTCTGTGTTCTGTTAATTCATCTCACAGAGTTACATCTTTCCCTTCAAGAAGCCTTTCGCTAAGGCTCTTCTTGTGGAATTGGCAAAGGGATATTTGGAAGCCCATAGAGGGCTATGGTGATAAAGGAAATATCTTCCGTTCAAAACTGGAAAGAAGCTTTCTGAGAAACTGCTCTGTGTTCTGTTAATTCATCTCACAGAGTTACATCTTTCCCTTCAAGAAGCCTTTCGCTAAGGCTGTTCTTGTGGAATTGGCAAAGGGATATTTGGAAGCCCATAGAGGGCTATGGTGAAAAAGGAAATATCTTCCGTTCAAGACTGGAAAGAAGCTTTCTGAGAAACTGCCCTGTCTTCTGTTAATTCATCTCACAGAGTTACATCTTTCCCTTCAAGAAGCCTTTCGCTAAGGCTGTTCTTGTGGAATTGGCAACGGGATATTTGGAAGCCCATAGAGGGCTATGGTGAAAAAGGAAATATCTTCCGTTCAAAACTGGAAAGAAGCTTTCTGAGAAACTGCTCTGTGTTCTGTTAATTCATCTCACAGAGTTACATCTTTCCCTTCAAGAAGCCTTTCGCTAAGGCTGTTCTTGTGGAATTGGCAAAGGGATATTTGGAAGCCCATAGAGGGCTATGGTGAAAAAGGAAATATCTTCCGTTCAAAACTGGAAAGAAGCTTTCTGAGAAACTGCTCTGTGTTCTGTTAATTCATCTCACAGAGTTACATCTTTCCCTTCAAGAAGCCTTTCGCTAAGGCTGTTCTTGTGGAATTGGCAAAGGGATATTTGGAAGACCTTAGAGAGCTATGGTGAAAAAGGAAATATCTTCCGTTCAAAACTGGAAAGAAGCTTTCTGAGAAACTGCTCTGTGTTCTGTTAATTCATCTCACAGAGTTACATCTTTCCCTTCAAGAAGCCTTTCGCTAAGGCTGTTCTTGTGGAATTGGCAAAGGGATATTTGGAAGCCCATAGAGGGCTATGGTGAAAAAGGAAATATCTTCCGTTCAAAACTGGAAAGAAGCTTTCTGAGAAACTGCCCTGTGTTCTGTTAATTCATCTCACAGAGTTACATCTTTCCCTTCAAGAAGCCTTTCGCTAAGGCTGTTCTTGTGGAATTGGCAAAGGGATATTTGGAAGCCCATAGAGGGCTATGGTGAAAAAGGAAATATCTTCCGTTCAAAACTGGAAAGAAGCTTTCTGAGAAACTGCTCTGTGTTCTGTTAATTCATCTCACAGAGTTACATCTTTCCCTTCAAGAAGCCTTTCGGTAAGGCTGTTCTTGTGGAATTGGCAAAGGGATATTTGGAAGCCCATAGAGGGCTATGGTGAAAAAGGAAATATCTTCCGTTCAAAACTGGAAAGAAGCTTTCTGAGAAACTGCTCTGTGTTCTGTTAATTCATCTCACAGAGTTACATCTTTCCCTTCAAGAAGCCTTTCGCTAAGGCTGTTCTTGTGGACTTGGCAAAGGGATATTTGGAAGCCCATAGAGGGCTATGGTGAAAAAGGAAATATCTTCCGTTCAAAACTGGAAAGAAGCTTTCTGAGAAACTGCTCTGTGTTCTGTTAATTCATCTCACAGAGTTACATCTTTCCCTTCAAGAAGCCTTTCGCTAAGGCTGTTCTTGTGGAATTGGCAAAGGGATATTTGGAAGCCCATAGAGGGCTATGGTGAAAAAGGAAAAGCTTCCGTTCAAAACTGGAAAGAAGCTTTCTGAGAAACTGCTCTGTGTTCTGTTAATTCATCTCACAGAGTTACATCTTTCCCTTCAAGAAGCCTTTCGCTAAGGCTGTTCTTGTGGAATTGGCAAAGGGATATTTGGAAGCCCATAGAGGGCTATGGTGAAAAAGGAAATATCTTCCGTTCAAAACTGGAAAGAAGCTTTCTGAGAAACTGCTCTGTGTTCTGTTAATTCATCTCACAGAGTTACATCTTTCCCTTCAAGAAGCCTTTCGCTAAGGCTGTTCTTGTGGAATTGGCAAAGGGATATTTGGAAGCCCATAGAGGGCTATGGTGAAAAAGGAAATATCTTCCGTTCAAAACTGGAAAGAAGCTTTCTGAGAAACTGCTCTGTGTTCTGTTAATTCATCTCACAGAGTTACATCTTTCCCTTCAAGAAGCCTTTCGCTAAGGCTGTTCTTGTGGAATTGGCAAAGGGATATTTGGAAGCCCATAGAGGGCTACGGTGAAAAAGGAAATATCTTCCGTTCAAAACTGGAAAGAAGCTTTCTGAGAAACTGCTCTGTGTTCTGTTAATTCATCTCACAGAGTTACATCTTTCCCTTCAAGAAGCCTTTCGCTAAGGCTGTTCTTGTGGAATTGGCAAATTGATATTTGGAAGCCCATAGAGGGCTATGGTGAAAAAGGAAATATCTTCCGTTCAAAACTGGAAAGAAGCTTTCTGAGAAACTGCTCTGTGTTCTGGTAATTCATCTCACAGAGTTACATCTTTCCCTTCAAGAAGCCTTTCGCTAAGGCTGTTCTTGTGGAATTGGCAAAGGGATATTTGGAAGCCCATAGAGGGCTATGGTGAAAAAGGAAATATCTTCCGTTCAAAACTGGAAAGAAGCTTTCTGAGAAACTGCTCTGTGTTCTGTTAATTCATCTCACAGAGTTACATCTTTCCCTTCAAGAAGCCTTTCGCTAAGGCTGTTCTTGTGGAATTGGCAAAGGGATATTTGGAAGCCCATAGAGGGCTATGGTGTAAAAGGAAATATCTTCCGTTCAAAACTGGAAAGAAGCTTTCTGAGAAACTGCTCTGTGTTCTGTTAATTCATCTCACAGAGTTACATCTTTCCCTTCAAGAAGCCTTTCGCTAAGGCTGTTCTTGTGGAATTGGCAAAGGGATATTTGGAAGCCCATAGAGGGCTATGGTGAAAAAGGAAATATCTTCCGTTCAAAACTGGAAAGAAGCTTTCTGAGAAACTGCTCTGTGTTCTGTTAATTCATCTCACAGAGTTACATCTTTCCCTTCAAGAAGCCTTTCGCTAAGGCTGTTCTTGTGGAATTGGCAAAGGGATATTTGGAAGCCCATAGAGGGCTATGGTGAAAAAGGAAATATCTTCCGTTCAAAACTGGAAAGAAGCTTTCTGAGAAACTGCTCTGTGTTCTGTTAATTCATCTCACAGAGTTACATCTTTCCCTTCAAGAAGCCTTTCGCTAAGGCTGTTCTTGTGGAATTGGCAAAGGGATATTTGGAAGCCCATAGAGGGCTATGGTGTAAAAGGAAATATCTTCCGTTCAAAACTGGAAAGAAGCTTTCTGAGAAACTGCTCTGTGTTCTGTTAATTCATCTCACAGAGTTACATCTTTCCCTTCAAGAAGCCTTTCGCTAAGGCTGTTCTTGTGGAATTGGCAAAGGGATATTTGGAAGCCCATAGAGGGCTATGGTGAAAAAGGAAATATCTTCCGTTCAAAACTGGAAAGATGCTTTCTGAGAAACTGCTCCGTGTTCTGTTAATTCATCTCACAGAGTTACATCTTTCCCTTCAAGAAGCCTTTCGCTAAGGCTGTTCTTGTGGAATTGGCAAAGGGATATTTGGAAGCCCATAGAGGGCTATGGTGAAAAAGGAAATATCTTCCGTTCAAAACTGGAAAGAAGCTTTCTGAGAAACTGCTCTGTGTTCTGTTAATTCATCTCACAGAGTTACATCTTTCCCTTCAAGAAGCCTTTCGCTAAGGCTGTTCTTGTGGAATTGGCAAAGGGATATTTGGAAGCCCATAGAGGGCTATGGTGAAAAAGGAAATATCTTCCGTTCAAAACTGGAAAGAAGCTTTCTGAGAAACTGCTCTGTGTTCTGTTAATTCATCTCACAGAGTTACATCTTTCCCTTCAAGAAGCCTTTCGCTAAGGCTGTTCTTGTGGAATTGGCAAAGGGATATTTGGAAGCCCATAGAGGGCTATGGTGAAAAAGGAAATATCTTCCGTTCAAAACTGGAAAGAAGCTTTCTGAGAAACTGCTCTGTGTTCTGTTAATTCATCTCACAGAGTTACATCTTTCCCTTCAAGAAGCCTTTCGCTAAGGCTGTTCTTGTGGAATTGGCAAAGGGATATTTGGAAGCCCATAGAGGGCTATGGTGAAAAAGGAAATATCTTCCGTTCAAAACTGGAAAGAAGCTTTCTGAGAAACTGCTCTGTGTTCTGTTAATTCATCTCAAAGAGTTACATCTTTCCCTTCAAGAAGCCTTTCGCTAAGGCTGTTCTTGTGGAATTGGCAAAGGGATATTTGGAAGCCCATAGAGGGCTACGGTGAAAAAGGAAATATCTTCCGTTCAAAACTGGAAAGAAGCTTTCTGAGAAACTGCTCTGTGTTCTGTTAATTCATCTCACAGAGTTACATCTTTCCCTTCAAGAAGCCTTTCGCCAAGGCTGTTCTTGTGGAATTGGCAAAGGGATATTTGGAAGCCCATAGAGGGCTATGGTGAAAAAGGAAATATCTTCCGTTCAAAACTGGAAAGAAGCTTTCTGAGAAACTGCTCTGTGTTCTGTTAATTCATCTCACAGAGTTACATCTTTCCCTTCAAGAAGCCTTTCGCTAAGGCTGTTCTTGTGGAATTGGCAAAGGGATATTTGGAAGCCCATAGAGGGCTCTGGTGAAAAAGGAAATATCTTCCGTTCAAAACTGGAAAGAAGCTTTCTGAGAAACTGCTCTGTGTTCTGTTAATTCATCTCACAGAGTTACATCTTTCCCTTCAAGAAGCCTTTCGCTAAGGCTGTTCTTGTGGAGTTGGCAAAGGGATATTTGGAAGCCCATAGAGGGCTATGGTGAAAATGGAAATATCTTCCGTTCAAAACTGGAAAGAAGCTTTCTGAGAAACTGCTCTGTGTTCTGTTAATTCATCTCACAGAGTTACATCTTTCCCTTCAAGAAGCCTTTCGCTAAGGCTGTTCTTGTGGAATTGGCAAAGGGATATTTGGAAGCCCATAGAGGGCTATGGTGAAAAAGGAAATATCTTCCTTTCAAAACTGGAAAGAAGCTTTCTGAGAAACTGCTCTGTGTTCTGTTAATTCATCTCACAGAGTTACATCTTTCCCTTCAAGAAGCCTTTCGCTAAGGCTGTTCTTGTGGAATTGGCAAAGGGATATTTGGAAGCCCATAGAGGGCTATGGTGAAAAAGGAAATATCTTCCGTTCAAAACTGGAAAGAAGCTTTCTGAGAAACTGCTCTGTGTTCTGTTAATTCATCTCACAGAGTTACATCTTTCAGTTCAAGAAGCCTTTCGCTAAGGCTGTTCTTGTGGAATTGGCAAAGGGATATTTGGAAGCCCATAGAGGGCTATGGTGAAAAAGGAAATATCTTCCGTTCAAAACTGGAAAGAAGCTTTCTGAGAAACTGCTCTGTGTTCTGTTAATTCATCTCACAGAGTTACATCTTTCCCTTCAAGAAGCCTTTCGCTAAGGCTGTTCTTGTGGAATTGGCAAAGGGATATTTGGAAGCCCATAGAGGGCTATGGTGAAAAAGGAAATATCTTCCGTTCAAAACTGGAAAGAAGCTTTCTGAGAAACTGCTCTGTGTTCTGTTAATTCATCTCACAGAGTTACATCTTTCCCTTCAAGAAGCCTTTCGCTAAGGCTGTTCTTGTGGAATTGGCAAAGGGATATTTGGAAGCCCATAGAGGGCTATGGTGAAAAAGGAAATATCTTCGGTTCAAAACTGGAAAGAAGCTTTCTGAGAAACTGCTCTGTGTTCTGTTAATTCATCTCACAGAGTTACATCTTTCCCTTCAAGAAGCCTTTCGCTAAGGCTGTTCTTGTGGAATTGGCAAAGGGATATTTGGAAGCCCATAGAGGGCTATGGTGAAAAAGGAAATATCTTCCGCTCAAAACTGGAAAGAAGCTTTCTGAGAAACTGCTCTGTGTTCTGTTAATTCATCTCACAGAGTTACATCTTTCCCTTCAAGAAGCCTTTCGCTAAGGCTGTTCTTGTGGAATTGGCAAAGGGATATTTGGAAGCCCATAGAGGGCTATGGTGAAAAAGGAAATATCTTCCGTTCAAAACTGGAAAGAAGCTTTCTGAGAAACTGCTCTGTGTTCTGTTAATTCATCTCACAGAGTTACATCTTTCCCTTCAAGAAGCCTTTCGCTAAGGCTGTTCTTGTGGAATTGGCAAAGGGATATTTGGAAGACCATAGAGGGCTATGGTGAAAAAGGAAATATCTTCCGTTCAAAACTGGAAAGAAGCTTTCTGAGAAACTGCCCTGTGTTCTGTTAATTCATCTCACAGAGTTACATCTTTCCCTTCAAGAAGCCTTTCGCTAAGGCTGTTCTTGTGGAATTGGCAACGGGATATTTGGAAGCCCATAGAGGGCTATGGTGAAAAAGGAAATATCTTCCGTTCAAAACTGGAAAGAAGCTTTCTGAGAAACTGCTCTGTGTTCTGTTAATTCATCTCACAGAGTTACATCTTTCCCTTCAAGAAGCCTTTCGCTAAGGCTGTTCTTGTGGAATTGGCAAAGGGATATTTGGAAGCCCATAGAGGGCTACGGTGAAAAAGGAAATATCTTCCGTTCAAAACTGGAAAGAAGCTTTCTGAGAAACTGCTCTGTGTTCTGTTAATTCATCTCACAGAGTTACATCTTTCCCTTCAAGAAGCCTTTCGCTAAGGCTGTTCTTGTGGAATTGGCAAAGGGATATTTGGAAGCCCATAGAGGGCTATGGTGAAAAAGGAAATATCTTCCGTTCAAAACTGGAAAGAAGCTTTCTGAGAAACTGCTCCGTGTTCTGTTAATTCATCTCACAGAGTTACATCTTTCCCTTCAAGAAGCCTTTCGCTAAGGCTGTTCTTGTGGAATTGGCAAAGGGATATTTGGAAGCCCATAGAGGGCTCTGGTGAAAAAGGAAATATCTTCCGTTCAAAACTGGAAAGAAGCTTTCTGAGAAACTGCTCTGTGTTCTGTTAATTCATCTCACAGAGTTACATCTTTCCCTTCAAGAAGCCTTTCGCTAAGGCTGTTCTTGTGGAATTGGCAAAGGGATATTTGGAAGCCCATAGAGGGCTATGGTGAAAAAGGAAATATCTTCCGTTCAAAACTGGAAAGAAGCTTTCTGAGAAACTGCTCTGTGTTCTGTTAATTCATCTCACAGAGTTACATCTTTCCCTTCAAGAAGCCTTTCGCTAAGGCTGTTCTTGTGGAATTGGCAAAGGGATATTTGGAAGCCCATAGAGGGCTATGGTGTAAAAGGAAATATCTTCCGTTCAAAACTGGAAAGAAGCTTTCTGAGAAACTGCTCTGTGTTCTGTTAATTCATCTCACAGAGTTACATCTTTCCCTTCAAGAAGCCTTTCGCTAAGGCTGTTCTTGTGGAATTGGCAAAGGGATATTTGGAAGCCCATAGAGGGCTATGGTGAAAAAGGAAATATCTTCCGTTCAAAACTGGAAAGAAGCTTGCTGAGAAACTGCTCTGTGTTCTGTTAATTCATCTCACAGAGTTACATCTTTCCCTTCAAGAAGCCTTTCGCTAAGGCTGTTCTTGTGGAATTGGCAAAGGGATATTTGGAAGCCCATAGAGGGCTATGGTGAAAAAGGAAATATCTTCCGCTCAAAACTGGAAAGAAGCTTTCTGAGAAACTGCTCTGTGTTCTGTTAATTCATCTCACAGAGTTACATCTTTCCCTTCAAGAAGCCTTTCGCTAAGGCTGTTCTTGTGGAATTGGCAAAGGGATATTTGGAAGCCCATAGAGGGCTATGGTGATAAAGGAAATATCTTCCGTTCAAAACTGGAAAGAAGCTTTCTGAGAAACTGCTCTGTGTTCTGTTAATTCATCTCACAGAGTTACATCTTTCCCTTCAAGAAGCCTTTCGCTAAGGCTGTTCTTGTGGAATTGGCAAAGGGATATTTGGAAGCCCATAGAGGGCTATGGTGAAAAAGGAAATATCTTCCGTTCAAGACTGGAAAGAAGCTTTCTGAGAAACTGCCCTGTGTTCTGTTAATTCATCTCACAGAGTTACATCTTTCCCTTCAAGAAGCCTTTCGCTAAGGCTGTTCTTGTGGAATTGGCAACGGGATATTTCGAAGCCCATAGAGGGCTATGGTGAAAAAGGAAATATCTTCCGTTCAAAACTGGAAAGAAGCTTTCTGAGAAACTGCTCTGTGTTCTGTTAATTCATCTCACAGAGTTACATCTTTCCCTTCAAGAAGCCTTTCGCTAAGGCTGTTCTTGTGGAATTGGCAAAGGGATATTTGGAAGCCCATAGAGGGCTATGGTGAAAAAGGAAATATCTTCCGTTCAAAACTGGAAAGAAGCTTTCTGAGAAACTGCTCTGTGTTCTGTTAATTCATCTCACAGAGTTACATCTTTCCCTTCAAGAAGCCTTTCGCTAAGGCTGTTCTTGTGGAATTGGCAAAGGGATATTTGGAAGACCTTAGAGAGCTATGGTGAAAAAGGAAATATCTTCCGTTCAAAACTGGAAAGAAGCTTTCTGAGAAACTGCTCTGTGTTCTGTTAATTCATCTCACAGAGTTACATCTTTCCCTTCAAGAAGCCTTTCGCTAAGGCTGTTCTTGTGGAATTGGCAAAGGGATATTTGGAAGCCCATAGAGGGCTATGGTGAAAAAGGAAATATCTTCCGTTCAAAACTGGAAAGAAGCTTTCTGAGAAACTGCCCTGTGTTCTGTTAATTCATCTCACAGAGTTACATCTTTCCCTTCAAGAAGCCTTTCGCTAAGGCTGTTCTTGTGGAATTGGCAAAGGGATATTTGGAAGCCCATAGAGGGCTATGGTGAAAAAGGAAATATCTTCCGTTCAAAACTGGAAAGAAGCTTTCTGAGAAACTGCTCTGTGTTCTGTTAATTCATCTCACAGAGTTACATCTTTCCCTTCAAGAAGCCTTTCGGTAAGGCTGTTCTTGTGGAATTGGCAAAGGGATATTTGGAAGCCCATAGAGGGCTATGGTGAAAAAGGAAATATCTTCCGTTCAAAACTGGAAAGAAGCTTTCTGAGAAACTGCTCTGTGTTCTGTTAATTCATCTCACAGAGTTACATCTTTCCCTTCAAGAAGCCTTTCGCTAAGGCTGTTCTTGTGGACTTGGCAAAGGGATATTTGGAAGCCCATAGAGGGCTATGGTGAAAAAGGAAATATCTTCCGTTCAAAACTGGAAAGAAGCTTTCTGAGAAACTGCTCTGTGTTCTGTTAATTCATCTCACAGAGTTACATCTTTCCCTTCAAGAAGCCTTTCGCTAAGGCTGTTCTTGTGGAATTGGCAAAGGGATATTTGGAAGCCCATAGAGGGCTATGGTGAAAAAGGAAAAGCTTCCGTTCAAAACTGAAAAGAAGCTTTCTGAGAAACTGCTCTGTGTTCTGTTAATTCATCTCACAGAGTTACATCTTTCCCTTCAAGAAGCCTTTCGCTAAGGCTGTTCTTGTGGAATTGGCAAAGGGATATTTGGAAGCCCATAGAGGGCTATGGTGAAAAAGGAAATATCTTCGGTTCAAAACTGGAAAGAAGCTTTCTGAGAAACTGCTCTGTGTTCTGTTAATTCATCTCACAGAGTTACATCTTTCCCTTCAAGAAGCCTTTCGCTAAGGCTGTTCTTGTGGAATTGGCAAAGGGATATTTGGAAGCCCATAGAGGGCTATGGTGAAAAAGGAAATATCTTCCGCTCAAAACTGGAAAGAAGCTTTCTGAGAAACTGCTCTGTGTTCTGTTAATTCATCTCACAGAGTTACATCTTTCCCTTCAAGAAGCCTTTCGCTAAGGCTGTTCTTGTGGAATTGGCAAAGGGATATTTGGAAGCCCATAGAGGGCTATGGTGAAAAAGGAAATATCTTCCGTTCAAAACTGGAAAGAAGCTTTCTGAGAAACTGCTCTGTGTTCTGTTAATTCATCTCACAGAGTTACATCTTTCCCTTCAAGAAGCCTTTCGCTAAGGCTGTTCTTGTGGAATTGGCAAAGGGATATTTGGAAGACCATAGAGGGCTATGGTGAAAAAGGAAATATCTTCCGTTCAAAACTGGAAAGAAGCTTTCTGAGAAACTGCCCTGTGTTCTGTTAATTCATCTCACAGAGTTACATCTTTCCCTTCAAGAAGCCTTTCGCTAAGGCTGTTCTTGTGGAATTGGCAACGGGATATTTGGAAGCCCATAGAGGGCTATGGTGAAAAAGGAAATATCTTCCGTTCAAAACTGGAAAGAAGCTTTCTGAGAAACTGCTCTGTGTTCTGTTAATTCATCTCACAGAGTTACATCTTTCCCTTCAAGAAGCCTTTCGCTAAGGCTGTTCTTGTGGAATTGGCAAAGGGATATTTGGAAGCCCATAGAGGGCTACGGTGAAAAAGGAAATATCTTCCGTTCAAAACTGGAAAGAAGCTTTCTGAGAAACTGCTCTGTGTTCTGTTAATTCATCTCACAGAGTTACATCTTTCCCTTCAAGAAGCCTTTCGCTAAGGCTGTTCTTGTGGAATTGGCAAAGGGATATTTGGAAGCCCATAGAGGGCTATGGTGAAAAAGGAAATATCTTCCGTTCAAAACTGGAAAGAAGCTTTCTGAGAAACTGCTCCGTGTTCTGTTAATTCATCTCACAGAGTTACATCTTTCCCTTCAAGAAGCCTTTCGCTAAGGCTGTTCTTGTGGAATTGGCAAAGGGATATTTGGAAGCCCATAGAGGGCTCTGGTGAAAAAGGAAATATCTTCCGTTCAAAACTGGAAAGAAGCTTTCTGAGAAACTGCTCTGTGTTCTGTTAATTCATCTCACAGAGTTACATCTTTCCCTTCAAGAAGCCTTTCGCTAAGGCTGTTCTTGTGGAATTGGCAAAGGGATATTTGGAAGCCCATAGAGGGCTATGGTGAAAAAGGAAATATCTTCCGTTCAAAACTGGAAAGAAGCTTTCTGAGAAACTGCTCTGTGTTCTGTTAATTCATCTCACAGAGTTACATCTTTCCCTTCAAGAAGCCTTTCGCTAAGGCTGTTCTTGTGGAATTGGCAAAGGGATATTTGGAAGCCCATAGAGGGCTATGGTGTAAAAGGAAATATCTTCCGTTCAAAACTGGAAAGAAGCTTTCTGAGAAACTGCTCTGTGTTCTGTTAATTCATCTCACAGAGTTACATCTTTCCCTTCAAGAAGCCTTTCGCTAAGGCTGTTCTTGTGGAATTGGCAAAGGGATATTTGGAAGCCCATAGAGGGCTATGGTGAAAAAGGAAATATCTTCCGTTCAAAACTGGAAAGAAGCTTGCTGAGAAACTGCTCTGTGTTCTGTTAATTCATCTCACAGAGTTACATCTTTCCCTTCAAGAAGCCTTTCGCTAAGGCTGTTCTTGTGGAATTGGCAAAGGGATATTTGGAAGCCCATAGAGGGCTATGGTGAAAAAGGAAATATCTTCCGCTCAAAACTGGAAAGAAGCTTTCTGAGAAACTGCTCTGTGTTCTGTTAATTCATCTCACAGAGTTACATCTTTCCCTTCAAGAAGCCTTTCGCTAAGGCTGTTCTTGTGGAATTGGCAAAGGGATATTTGGAAGCCCATAGAGGGCTATGGTGATAAAGGAAATATCTTCCGTTCAAAACTGGAAAGAAGCTTTCTGAGAAACTGCTCTGTGTTCTGTTAATTCATCTCACAGAGTTACATCTTTCCCTTCAAGAAGCCTTTCGCTAAGGCTGTTCTTGTGGAATTGGCAAAGGGATATTTGGAAGCCCATAGAGGGCTATGGTGAAAAAGGAAATATCTTCCGTTCAAGACTGGAAAGAAGCTTTCTGAGAAACTGCCCTGTGTTCTGTTAATTCATCTCACAGAGTTACATCTTTCCCTTCAAGAAGCCTTTCGCTAAGGCTGTTCTTGTGGAATTGGCAACGGGATATTTGGAAGCCCATAGAGGGCTATGGTGAAAAAGGAAATATCTTCCGTTCAAAACTGGAAAGAAGCTTTCTGAGAAACTGCTCTGTGTTCTGTTAATTCATCTCACAGAGTTACATCTTTCCCTTCAAGAAGCCTTTCGCTAAGGCTGTTCTTGTGGAATTGGCAAAGGGATATTTGGAAGCCCATAGAGGGCTATGGTGAAAAAGGAAATATCTTCCGTTCAAAACTGGAAAGAAGCTTTCTGAGAAACTGCTCTGTGTTCTGTTAATTCATCTCACAGAGTTACATCTTTCCCTTCAAGAAGCCTTTCGCTAAGGCTGTTCTTGTGGAATTGGCAAAGGGATATTTGGAAGACCTTAGAGAGCTATGGTGAAAAAGGAAATATCTTCCGTTCAAAACTGGAAAGAAGCTTTCTGAGAAACTGCTCTGTGTTCTGTTAATTCATCTCACAGAGTTACATCTTTCCCTTCAAGAAGCCTTTCGCTAAGGCTGTTCTTGTGGAATTGGCAAAGGGATATTTGGAAGCCCATAGAGGGCTATGGTGAAAAAGGAAATATCTTCCGTTCAAAACTGGAAAGAAGCTTTCTGAGAAACTGCCCTGTGTTCTGTTAATTCATCTCACAGAGTTACATCTTTCCCTTCAAGAAGCCTTTCGCTAAGGCTGTTCTTGTGGAATTGGCAAAGGGATATTTGGAAGCCCATAGAGGGCTATGGTGAAAAAGGAAATATCTTCCGTTCAAAACTGGAAAGAAGCTTTCTGAGAAACTGCTCTGTGTTCTGTTAATTCATCTCACAGAGTTACATCTTTCCCTTCAAGAAGCCTTTCGGTAAGGCTGTTCTTGTGGAATTGGCAAAGGGATATTTGGAAGCCCATAGAGGGCTATGGTGAAAAAGGAAATATCTTCCGTTCAAAACTGGAAAGAAGCTTTCTGAGAAACTGCTCTGTGTTCTGTTAATTCATCTCACAGAGTTACATCTTTCCCTTCAAGAAGCCTTTCGCTAAGGCTGTTCTTGTGGACTTCGCAAAGGGATATTTGGAAGCCCATAGAGGGCTATGGTGAAAAAGGAAATATCTTCCGTTCAAAACTGGAAAGAAGCTTTCTGAGAAACTGCTCTGTGTTCTGTTAATTCATCTCACAGAGTTACATCTTTCCCTTCAAGAAGCCTTTCGCTAAGGCTGTTCTTGTGGAATTGGCAAAGGGATATTTGGAAGCCCATAGAGGGCTATGGTGAAAAAGGAAAAGCTTCCGTTCAAAACTGAAAAGAAGCTTTCTGAGAAACTGCTCTGTGTTCTGTTAATTCATCTCACAGAGTTACATCTTTCCCTTCAAGAAGCCTTTCGCTAAGGCTGTTCTTGTGGAATTGGCAAAGGGATATTTGGAAGCCCATAGAGGGCTATGGTGAAAAAGGAAATATCTTCCGTTCAAAACTGGAAAGAAGCTTTCTGAGAAACTGCTCTGTGTTCTGTTAATTCATCTCACAGAGTTACATCTTTCCCTTCAAGAAGCCTTTCGCTAAGGCTGTTCTTGTGGAATTGGCAAAGGGATATTTGGAAGCCCATAGAGGGCTATGGTGAAAAAGGAAATATCTTCCGTTCAAAACTGGAAAGAAGCTTTCTGAGAAACTGCTCTGTGTTCTGTTAATTCATCTCACAGAGTTACATCTTTCCCTTCAAGAAGCCTTTCGCTAAGGCTGTTCTTGTGGAATTGGCAAAGGGATATTTGGAAGCCCATAGAGGGCTACGGTGAAAAAGGAAATATCTTCCGTTCAAAACTGGAAAGAAGCTTTCTGAGAAACTGCTCTGTGTTCTGTTAATTCATCTCACAGAGTTACATCTTTCCCTTCAAGAAGCCTTTCGCTAAGGCTGTTCTTGTGGAATTGGCAAAGGGATATTTGGAAGCCCATAGAGGGCTATGGTGAAAAAGGAAATATCTTCCGTTCAAAACTGGAAAGAAGCTTTCTGAGAAACTGCTCCGTGTTCTGTTAATTCATCTCACAGAGTTACATCTTTCCCTTCAAGAAGCCTTTCGCTAAGGCTGTTCTTGTGGAATTGGCAAAGGGATATTTGGAAGCCCATAGAGGGCTCTGGTGAAAAAGGAAATATCTTCCGTTCAAAACTGGAAAGAAGCTTTCTGAGAAACTGCTCTGTGTTCTGTTAATTCATCTCACAGAGTTACATCTTTCCCTTCAAGAAGCCTTTCGCTAAGGCTGTTCTTGTGGAATTGGCAAAGGGATATTTGGAAGCCCATAGAGGGCTATGGTGAAAAAGGAAATATCTTCCGTTCAAAACTGGAAAGAAGCTTTCTGAGAAACTGCTCTGTGTTCTGTTAATTCATCTCACAGAGTTACATCTTTCCCTTCAAGAAGCCTTTCGCTAAGGCTGTTCTTGTGGAATTGGCAAAGGGATATTTGGAAGCCCATAGAGGGCTATGGTGTAAAAGGAAATATCTTCCGTTCAAAACTGGAAAGAAGCTTTCTGAGAAACTGCTCTGTGTTCTGTTAATTCATCTCACAGAGTTACATCTTTCCCTTCAAGAAGCCTTTCGCTAAGGCTGTTCTTGTGGAATTGGCAAAGGGATATTTGGAAGCCCATAGAGGGCTATGGTCAAAAAGGAAATATCTTCCGTTCAAAACTGGAAAGAAGCTTGCTGAGAAACTGCTCTGTGTTCTGTTAATTCATCTCACAGAGTTACATCTTTCCCTTCAAGAAGCCTTTCGCTAAGGCTGTTCTTGTGGAATTGGCAAAGGGATATTTGGAAGCCCATAGAGGGCTATGGTGAAAAAGGAAATATCTTCCGCTCAAAACAGGAAAGAAGCTTTCTGAGAAACTGCTCTGTGTTCTGTTAATTCATCTCACAGAGTTACATCTTTCCCTTCAAGAAGCCTTTCGCTAAGGCTGTTCTTGTGGAATTGGCAAAGGGATATTTGGAAACCCATAGAGGGCTATGGTGAAAAAGGAAATATCTTCCGTTCAAAACTGGAAAGAAGCTTTCTGAGAAACTGCTCTGTGTTCTGTTAATTCATCTCACAGAGTTACATCTTTCCCTTCAAGAAGCCTTTCGCTAAGGCTGTTCTTGTGGAATTGGCAAAGGGATATTTGGAAGCCCATAGAGGGCTATGGTGAAAAAGGAAATATCTTCCGTTCAAAACTGGAAAGAAGCTTTCTGAGAAACTGCTCTGTGTTCTGTTAATTCATCTCACAGAGTTACATCTTTCCCTTCAAGAAGCCTTTCGCTAAGGCTGTTCTTGTGGAATTGGCAAAGGGATATTTGGAAGCCCATAGAGGGCTATGGTGAAAAAGGAAATATCTTCCGTTCAAAACTGGAAAGAAGCTTTCTGAGAAACTGCCCTGTGTTCTGTTAATTCATCTCACAGAGTTACATCTTTCCCTTCAAGAAGCCTTTCGCTAAGGCTGTTCTTGTGGAATTGGCAACGGGATATTTGGAAGCCCATAGAGGGCTATGGTGAAAAAGGAAATATCTTCCGTTCAAAACTGGAAAGAAGCTTTCTGAGAAACTGCTCTGTGTTCTGTTAATTCATCTCACAGAGTTACATCTTTCCCTTCAAGAAGCCTTTCGCTAAGGCTGTTCTTGTGGAATTGGCAAAGGGATATTTGGAAGCCCATAGAGGGCTACGGTGAAAAAGGAAATATCTTCCGTTCAAAACTGGAAAGAAGCTTTCTGAGAAACTGCTCTGTGTTCTGTTAATTCATCTCACAGAGTTACATCTTTCCCTTCAAGAAGCCTTTCGCTAAGGCTGTTCTTGTGGAATTGGCAAAGGGATATTTGGAAGCCCATAGAGGGCTATGGTGAAAAAGGAAATATCTTCCGTTCAAAACTGGAAAGAAGCTTTCTGAGAAACTGCTCCGTGTTCTGTTAATTCATCTCACAGAGTTACATCTTTCCCTTCAAGAAGCCTTTCGCTAAGGCTGTTCTTGTGGAATTGGCAAAGGGATATTTGGAAGCCCATAGAGGGCTCTGGTGAAAAAGGAAATATCTTCCGTTCAAAACTGGAAAGAAGCTTTCTGAGAAACTGCTCTGTGTTCTGTTAATTCATCTCACAGAGTTACATCTTTCCCTTCAAGAAGCCTTTCGCTAAGGCTGTTCTTGTGGAATTGGCAAAGGGATATTTGGAAGCCCATAGAGGGCTATGGTGAAAAAGGAAATATCTTCCGTTCAAAACTGGAAAGAAGCTTTCTGAGAAACTGCTCTGTGTTCTCTTAATTCATCTCACAGAGTTACATCTTTCCCTTCAAGAAGCCTTTCGCTAAGGCTGTTCTTGTGGAATTGGCAAAGGGATATTTGGAAGCCCATAGAGGGCTATGGTGTAAAAGGAAATATCTTCCGTTCAAAACTGGAAAGAAGCTTTCTGAGAAACTGCTCTGTGTTCTGTTAATTCATCTCACAGAGTTACATCTTTCCCTTCAAGAAGCCTTTCGCTAAGGCTCTTCTTGTGGAATTGGCAAAGGGATATTTGGAAGCCCATAGAGGGCTATGGTGATAAAGGAAATATCTTCCGTTCAAAACTGGAAAGAAGCTTTCTGAGAAACTGCTCTGTGTTCTGTTAATTCATCTCACAGAGTTACATCTTTCCCTTCAAGAAGCCTTTCGCTAAGGCTGTTCTTGTGGAATTGGCAAAGGGATATTTGGAAGCCCATAGAGGGCTATGGTGAAAAAGGAAATATCTTCCGTTCAAGACTGGAAAGAAGCATTCTGAGAAACTGCCCTGTGTTCTGTTAATTCATCTCACAGAGTTACATCTTTCCCTTCAAGAAGCCTTTCGCTAAGGCTGTTCTTGTGGAATTGGCAACGGGATATTTGGAAGCCCATAGAGGGCTATGGTGAAAAAGGAAATATCTTCCGTTCAAAACTGGAAAGAAGCTTTCTGAGAAACTGCTCTGTGTTCTGTTAATTCATCTCACAGAGTTACATCTTTCCCTTCAAGAAGCCTTTCGCTAAGGCTGTTCTTGTGGAATTGGCAAAGGGATATTTGGAAGCCCATAGAGGGCTATGGTGAAAAAGGAAATATCTTCCGTTCAAAACTGGAAAGAAGCTTTCTGAGAAACTGCTCTGTGTTCTGTTAATTCATCTCACAGAGTTACATCTTTCCCTTCAAGAAGCCTTTCGCTAAGGCTGTTCTTGTGGAATTGGCAAAGGGATATTTGGAAGACCTTAGAGAGCTATGGTGAAAAAGGAAATATCTTCCGTTCAAAACTGGAAAGAAGCTTTCTGAGAAACTGCTCTGTGTTCTGTTAATTCATCTCACAGAGTTACATCTTTCCCTTCAAGAAGCCTTTCGCTAAGGCTGTTCTTGTGGAATTGGCAAAGGGATATTTGGAAGCCCATAGAGGGCTATGGTGAAAAAGGAAATATCTTCCGTTCAAAACTGGAAAGAAGCTTTCTGAGAAACTGCCCTGTGTTCTGTTAATTCATCTCACAGAGTTACATCTTTCCCTTCAAGAAGCCTTTCGCTAAGGCTGTTCTTGTGGAATTGGCAAAGGGATATTTGGAAGCCCATAGAGGGCTATGGTGAAAAAGGAAATATCTTCCGTTCAAAACTGGAAAGAAGCTTTCTGAGAAACTGCTCTGTGTTCTGTTAATTCATCTCACAGAGTTACATCTTTCCCTTCAAGAAGCCTTTCGGTAAGGCTGTTCTTGTGGAATTGGCAAAGGGATATTTGGAAGCCCATAGAGGGCTATGGTGAAAAAGGAAATATCTTCCGTTCAAAACTGGAAAGAAGCTTTCTGAGAAACTGCTCTGTGTTCTGTTAATTCATCTCACAGAGTTACATCTTTCCCTTCAAGAAGCCTTTCGCTAAGGCTGTTCTTGTGGACTTGGCAAAGGGATATTTGGAAGCCCATAGAGGGCTATGGTGAAAAAGGAAATATCTTCCGTTCAAAACTGGAAAGAAGCTTTCTGAGAAACTGCTCTGTGTTCTGTTAATTCATCTCACAGAGTTACATCTTTCCCTTCAAGAAGCCTTTCGCTAAGGCTGTTCTTGTGGAATTGGCAAAGGGATATTTGGAAGCCCATAGAGGGCTATGGTGAAAAAGGAAAAGCTTCCGTTCAAAACTGGAAAGAAGCTTTCTGAGAAACTGCTCTGTGTTCTGTTAATTCATCTCACAGAGTTACATCTTTCCCTTCAAGAAGCCTTTCGCTAAGGCTGTTCTTGTGGAATTGGCAAAGGGATATTTGGAAGCCCATAGAGGGCTATGGTGAAAAAGGAAATATCTTCCGTTCAAAACTGGAAAGAAGCTTTCTGAGAAACTGCTCTGTGTTCTGTAAATTCATCTCACAGAGTTACATCTTTCCCTTCAAGAAGCCTTTCGCTAAGGCTGTTCTTGTGGAATTGGCAAAGGGATATTTGGAAGCCCATAGAGGGCTATGGTGAAAAAGGAAATATCTTCCGTTCAAAACTGGAAAGAAGCTTTCTGAGAAACTGCTCTGTGTTCTGTTAATTCATCTCACAGAGTTACATCTTTCCCTTCAAGAAGCCTTTCGCTAAGGCTGTTCTTGTGGAATTGGCAAAGGGATATTTGGAAGCCCATAGAGGGCTACGGTGAAAAAGGAAATATCTTCCGTTCAAAACTGGAAAGAAGCTTTCTGAGAAACTGCTCTGTGTTCTGTTAATTCATCTCACAGAGTTACATCTTTCCCTTCAAGAAGCCTTTCGCTAAGGCTGTTCTTGTGGAATTGGCAAAGGGATATTTGGAAGCCCATAGAGGGCTATGGTGAAAAAGGAAATATCTTCCGTTCAAAACTGGAAAGAAGCTTTCTGAGAAACTGCTCCGTGTTCTGTTAATTCATCTCACAGAGTTACATCTTTCCCTTCAAGAAGCCTTTCGCTAAGGCTGTTCTTGTGGAATTGGCAAAGGGATATTTGGAAGCCCATAGAGGGCTCTGGTGAAAAAGGAAATATCTTCCGTTCAAAACTGGAAAGAAGCTTTCTGAGAAACTGCTCTGTGTTCTGTTAATTCATCTCACAGAGTTACATCTTTCCCTTCAAGAAGCCTTTCGCTAAGGCTGTTCTTGTGGAATTGGCAAAGGGATATTTGGAAGCCCATAGAGGGCTATGGTGAAAAAGGAAATATCTTCCGTTCAAAACTGGAAAGAAGCTTTCTGAGAAAC
Source organism: Chlorocebus sabaeus (assembly GCF_047675955.1). Taxonomy (NCBI): domain Eukaryota; kingdom Metazoa; phylum Chordata; class Mammalia; order Primates; family Cercopithecidae; genus Chlorocebus; species Chlorocebus sabaeus. Next base: position 157,221 of record NW_027327712.1, on the reverse strand, counting down.
TGCTCTGTGTTCTGTTAATTCATCTCACAGAGTTACATCTTTCCCTTCAAGAAGCCTTTCGCTAAGGCTGTTCTTGTGGAATTGGCAAAGGGATATTTGGAAGCCCATAGAGGGCTATGGTGTAAAAGGAAATATCTTCCGTTCAAAACTGGAAAGAAGCTTTCTGAGAAACTGCTCTGTGTTCTGTTAATTCATCTCACAGAGTTACATCTTTCCCTTCAAGAAGCCTTTCGCTAAGGCTGTTCTTGTGGAATTGGCAAAGGGATATTTGGAAGCCCATAGAGGGCTATGGTGAAAAAGGAAATATCTTCCGTTCAAAACTGGAAAGAAGCTTGCTGAGAAACTGCTCTGTGTTCTGTTAATTCATCTCACAGAGTTACATCTTTCCCTTCAAGAAGCCTTTCGCTAAGGCTGTTCTTGTGGAATTGGCAAAGGGATATTTGGAAGCCCATAGAGGGCTATGGTGAAAAAGGAAATATCTTCCGCTCAAAACTGGAAAGAAGCTTTCTGAGAAACTGCTCTGTGTTCTGTTAATTCATCTCACAGAGTTACATCTTTCCCTTCAAGAAGCCTTTCGCTAAGGCTGTTCTTGTGGAATTGGCAAAGGGATATTTGGAAGCCCATAGAGGGCTATGGTGATAAAGGAAATATCTTCCGTTCAAAACTGGAAAGAAGCTTTCTGAGAAACTGCTCTGTGTTCTGTTAATTCATCTCACAGAGTTACATCTTTCCCTTCAAGAAGCCTTTCGCTAAGGCTGTTCTTGTGGAATTGGCAAAGGGATATTTGGAAGCCCATAGAGGGCTATGGTGAAAAAGGAAATATCTTCCGTTCAAGACTGGAAAGAAGCTTTCTGAGAAACTGCCCTGTGTTCTGTTAATTCATCTCACAGAGTTACATCTTTCCCTTCAAGAAGCCTTTCGCTAAGGCTGTTCTTGTGGAATTGGCAACGGGATATTTGGAAGCCCATAGAGGGCTATGGTGAAAAAGGAAATATCTTCCGTTCAAAACTGGAAAGAAGCTTTCTGAGAAACTGCTCTGTGTTCTGTTAATTCATCTCACAGAGTTACATCTTTCCCTTCAAGAAGCCTTTCGCTAAGGCTGTTCTTGTGGAATTGGCAAAGGGATATTTGGAAGCCCATAGAGGGCTATGGTGAAAAAGGAAATATCTTCCGTTCAAAACTGGAAAGAAGCTTTCTGAGAAACTGCTCTGTGTTCTGTTAATTCATCTCACAGAGTTACATCTTTCCCTTCAAGAAGCCTTTCGCTAAGGCTGTTCTTGTGGAATTGGCAAAGGGATATTTGGAAGACCTTAGAGAGCTATGGTGAAAAAGGAAATATCTTCCGTTCAAAACTGGAAAGAAGCTTTCTGAGAAACTGCTCTGTGTTCTGTTAATTCATCTCACAGAGTTACATCTTTCCCTTCAAGAAGCCTTTCGCTAAGGCTGTTCTTGTGGAATTGGCAAAGGGATATTTGGAAGCCCATAGAGGGCTATGGTGAAAAAGGAAATATCTTCCGTTCAAAACTGGAAAGAAGCTTTCTGAGAAACTGCCCTGTGTTCTGTTAATTCATCTCACAGAGTTACATCTTTCCCTTCAAGAAGCCTTTCGCTAAGGCTGTTCTTGTGGAATTGGCAAAGGGATATTTGGAAGCCCATAGAGGGCTATGGTGAAAAAGGAAATATCTTCCGTTCAAAACTGGAAAGAAGCTTTCTGAGAAACTGCTCTGTGTTCTGTTAATTCATCTCACAGAGTTACATCTTTCCCTTCAAGAAGCCTTTCGCTAAGGCTGTTCTTGTGGAATTGGCAAAGGGATATTTGGAAGCCCATAGAGGGCTATGGTGAAAAAGGAAATATCTTCCGTTCAAAACTGGAAAGAAGCTTTCTGAGAAACTGCTCTGTGTTCTGTTAATTCATCTCACAGAGTTACATCTTTCCCTTCAAGAAGCCTTTCGCTAAGGCTGTTCTTGTGGACTTGGCAAAGGGATATTTGGAAGCCCATAGAGGGCTATGGTGAAAAAGGAAATATCTTCCGTTCAAAACTGGAAAGAAGCTTTCTGAGAAACTGCTCTGTGTTCTGTTAATTCATCTCACAGAGTTACATCTTTCCCTTCAAGAAGCCTTTCGCTAAGGCTGTTCTTGTGGAATTGGCAAAGGGATATTTGGAAGCCCATAGAGGGCTATGGTGAAAAAGGAAAAGCTTCCGTTCAAAACTGAAAAGAAGCTTTCTGAGAAACTGCTCTGTGTTCTGTTAATTCATCTCACAGAGTTACATCTTTCCCTTCAAGAAGCCTTTCGCTAAGGCTGTTCTTGTGGAATTGGCAAAGGGATATTTGGAAGCCCATAGAGGGCTATGGTGAAAAAGGAAATATCTTCCGTTCAAAACTGGAAAGAAGCTTTCTGAGAAACTGCTCTGTGTTCTGTTAATTCATCTCACAGAGTTACATCTTTCCCTTCAAGAAGCCTTTCGCTAAGGCTGTTCTTGTGGAATTGGCAAAGGGATATTTGGAAGCCCATAGAGGGCTATGGTGAAAAAGGAAATATCTTCCGTTCAAAACTGGAAAGAAGCTTTCTGAGAAACTGCTCTGTGTTCTGTTAATTCATCTCACAGAGTTACATCTTTCCCTTCAAGAAGCCTTTCGCTAAGGCTGTTCTTGTGGAATTGGCAAAGGGATATTTGGAAGCCCATAGAGGGCTACGGTGAAAAAGGAAATATCTTCCGTTCAAAACTGGAAAGAAGCTTTCTGAGAAACTGCTCTGTGTTCTGTTAATTCATCTCACAGAGTTACATCTTTCCCTTCAAGAAGCCTTTCGCTAAGGCTGTTCTTGTGGAATTGGCAAAGGGATATTTGGAAGCCCATAGAGGGCTATGGTGAAAAAGGAAAAGCTTCCGTTCAAAACTGAAAAGAAGCTTTCTGAGAAACTGCTCTGTGTTCTGTTAATTCATCTCACAGAGTTACATCTTTCCCTTCAAGAAGCCTTTCGCTAAGGCTGTTCTTGTGGAATTGGCAAAGGGATATTTGGAAGCCCATAGAGGGCTATGGTGAAAAAGGAAATATCTTCCGTTCAAAACTGGAAAGAAGCTTTCTGAGAAACTGCTCTGTGTTCTGTTAATTCATCTCACAGAGTTACATCTTTCCCTTCAAGAAGCCTTTCGCTAAGGCTGTTCTTGTGGAATTGGCAAAGGGATATTTGGAAGCCCATAGAGGGCTATGGTGAAAAAGGAAATATCTTCCGTTCAAAACTGGAAAGAAGCTTTCTGAGAAACTGCTCTGTGTTCTGTTAATTCATCTCACAGAGTTACATCTTTCCCTTCAAGAAGCCTTTCGCTAAGGCTGTTCTTGTGGAATTGGCAAAGGGATATTTGGAAGACCTTAGAGAGCTATGGTGAAAAAGGAAATATCTTCCGTTCAAAACTGGAAAGAAGCTTTCTGAGAAACTGCTCTGTGTTCTGTTAATTCATCTCACAGAGTTACATCTTTCCCTTCAAGAAGCCTTTCGCTAAGGCTGTTCTTGTGGAATTGGCAAAGGGATATTTGGAAGCCCATAGAGGGCTATGGTGAAAAAGGAAATATCTTCCGTTCAAAACTGGAAAGAAGCTTTCTGAGAAACTGCCCTGTGTTCTGTTAATTCATCTCACAGAGTTACATCTTTCCCTTCAAGAAGCCTTTCGCTAAGGCTGTTCTTGTGGAATTGGCAAAGGGATATTTGGAAGCCCATAGAGGGCTATGGTGAAAAAGGAAATATCTTCCGTTCAAAACTGGAAAGAAGCTTTCTGAGAAACTGCTCTGTGTTCTGTTAATTCATCTCACAGAGTTACATCTTTCCCTTCAAGAAGCCTTTCGCTAAGGCTGTTCTTGTGGAATTGGCAAAGGGATATTTGGAAGCCCATAGAGGGCTATGGTGAAAAAGGAAATATCTTCCGTTCAAAACTGGAAAGAAGCTTTCTGAGAAACTGCTCTGTGTTCTGTTAATTCATCTCACAGAGTTACATCTTTCCCTTCAAGAAGCCTTTCGCTAAGGCTGTTCTTGTGGACTTGGCAAAGGGATATTTGGAAGCCCATAGAGGGCTATGGTGAAAAAGGAAATATCTTCCGTTCAAAACTGGAAAGAAGCTTTCTGAGAAACTGCTCTGTGTTCTGTTAATTCATCTCACAGAGTTACATCTTTCCCTTCAAGAAGCCTTTCGCTAAGGCTGTTCTTGTGGAATTGGCAAAGGGATATTTGGAAGCCCATAGAGGGCTATGGTGAAAAAGGAAAAGCTTCCGTTCAAAACTGAAAAGAAGCTTTCTGAGAAACTGCTCTGTGTTCTGTTAATTCATCTCACAGAGTTACATCTTTCCCTTCAAGAAGCCTTTCGCTAAGGCTGTTCTTGTGGAATTGGCAAAGGGATATTTGGAAGCCCATAGAGGGCTATGGTGAAAAAGGAAATATCTTCCGTTCAAAACTGGAAAGAAGCTTTCTGAGAAACTGCTCTGTGTTCTGTTAATTCATCTCACAGAGTTACATCTTTCCCTTCAAGAAGCCTTTCGCTAAGGCTGTTCTTGTGGAATTGGCAAAGGGATATTTGGAAGCCCATAGAGGGCTATGGTGAAAAAGGAAATATCTTCCGTTCAAAACTGGAAAGAAGCTTTCTGAGAAACTGCTCTGTGTTCTGTTAATTCATCTCACAGAGTTACATCTTTCCCTTCAAGAAGCCTTTCGCTAAGGCTGTTCTTGTGGAATTGGCAAAGGGATATTTGGAAGCCCATAGAGGGCTACGGTGAAAAAGGAAATATCTTCCGTTCAAAACTGGAAAGAAGCTTTCTGAGAAACTGCTCTGTGTTCTGTTAATTCATCTCACAGAGTTACATCTTTCCCTTCAAGAAGCCTTTCGCTAAGGCTGTTCTTGTGGAATTGGCAAAGGGATATTTGGAAGCCCATAGAGGGCTATGGTGAAAAAGGAAAAGCTTCCGTTCAAAACTGAAAAGAAGCTTTCTGAGAAACTGCTCTGTGTTCTGTTAATTCATCTCACAGAGTTACATCTTTCCCTTCAAGAAGCCTTTCGCTAAGGCTGTTCTTGTGGAATTGGCAAAGGGATATTTGGAAGCCCATAGAGGGCTATGGTGAAAAAGGAAATATCTTCCGTTCAAAACTGGAAAGAAGCTTTCTGAGAAACTGCTCTGTGTTCTGTTAATTCATCTCACAGAGTTACATCTTTCCCTTCAAGAAGCCTTTCGCTAAGGCTGTTCTTGTGGAATTGGCAAAGGGATATTTGGAAGCCCATAGAGGGCTATGGTGAAAAAGGAAATATCTTCCGTTCAAAACTGGAAAGAAGCTTTCTGAGAAACTGCTCTGTGTTCTGTTAATTCATCTCACAGAGTTACATCTTTCCCTTCAAGAAGCCTTTCGCTAAGGCTGTTCTTGTGGAATTGGCAAAGGGATATTTGGAAGACCTTAGAGAGCTATGGTGAAAAAGGAAATATCTTCCGTTCAAAACTGGAAAGAAGCTTTCTGAGAAACTGCTCTGTGTTCTGTTAATTCATCTCACAGAGTTACATCTTTCCCTTCAAGAAGCCTTTCGCTAAGGCTGTTCTTGTGGAATTGGCAAAGGGATATTTGGAAGCCCATAGAGGGCTATGGTGAAAAAGGAAATATCTTCCGTTCAAAACTGGAAAGAAGCTTTCTGAGAAACTGCCCTGTGTTCTGTTAATTCATCTCACAGAGTTACATCTTTCCCTTCAAGAAGCCTTTCGCTAAGGCTGTTCTTGTGGAATTGGCAAAGGGATATTTGGAAGCCCATAGAGGGCTATGGTGAAAAAGGAAATATCTTCCGTTCAAAACTGGAAAGAAGCTTTCTGAGAAACTGCTCTGTGTTCTGTTAATTCATCTCACAGAGTTACATCTTTCCCTTCAAGAAGCCTTTCGCTAAGGCTGTTCTTGTGGAATTGGCAAAGGGATATTTGGAAGCCCATAGAGGGCTATGGTGAAAAAGGAAATATCTTCCGTTCAAAACTGGAAAGAAGCTTTCTGAGAAACTGCTCTGTGTTCTGTTAATTCATCTCACAGAGTTACATCTTTCCCTTCAAGAAGCCTTTCGCTAAGGCTGTTCTTGTGGACTTGGCAAAGGGATATTTGGAAGCCCATAGAGGGCTATGGTGAAAAAGGAAATATCTTCCGTTCAAAACTGGAAAGAAGCTTTCTGAGAAACTGCTCTGTGTTCTGTTAATTCATCTCACAGAGTTACATCTTTCCCTTCAAGAAGCCTTTCGCTAAGGCTGTTCTTGTGGAATTGGCAAAGGGATATTTGGAAGCCCATAGAGGGCTATGGTGAAAAAGGAAAAGCTTCCGTTCAAAACTGAAAAGAAGCTTTCTGAGAAACTGCTCTGTGTTCTGTTAATTCATCTCACAGAGTTACATCTTTCCCTTCAAGAAGCCTTTCGCTAAGGCTGTTCTTGTGGAATTGGCAAAGGGATATTTGGAAGCCCATAGAGGGCTATGGTGAAAAAGGAAATATCTTCCGTTCAAAACTGGAAAGAAGCTTTCTGAGAAACTGCTCTGTGTTCTGTTAATTCATCTCACAGAGTTACATCTTTCCCTTCAAGAAGCCTTTCGCTAAGGCTGTTCTTGTGGAATTGGCAAAGGGATATTTGGAAGCCCATAGAGGGCTATGGTGAAAAAGGAAATATCTTCCGTTCAAAACTGGAAAGAAGCTTTCTGAGAAACTGCTCTGTGTTCTGTTAATTCATCTCACAGAGTTACATCTTTCCCTTCAAGAAGCCTTTCGCTAAGGCTGTTCTTGTGGAATTGGCAAAGGGATATTTGGAAGCCCATAGAGGGCTACGGTGAAAAAGGAAATATCTTCCGTTCAAAACTGGAAAGAAGCTTTCTGAGAAACTGCTCTGTGTTCTGTTAATTCATCTCACAGAGTTACATCTTTCCCTTCAAGAAGCCTTTCGCTAAGGCTGTTCTTGTGGAATTGGCAAAGGGATATTTGGAAGCCCATAGAGGGCTATGGTGAAAAAGGAAAAGCTTCCGTTCAAAACTGAAAAGAAGCTTTCTGAGAAACTGCTCTGTGTTCTGTTAATTCATCTCACAGAGTTACATCTTTCCCTTCAAGAAGCCTTTCGCTAAGGCTGTTCTTGTGGAATTGGCAAAGGGATATTTGGAAGCCCATAGAGGGCTATGGTGAAAAAGGAAATATCTTCCGTTCAAAACTGGAAAGAAGCTTTCTGAGAAACTGCTCTGTGTTCTGTTAATTCATCTCACAGAGTTACATCTTTCCCTTCAAGAAGCCTTTCGCTAAGGCTGTTCTTGTGGAATTGGCAAAGGGATATTTGGAAGCCCATAGAGGGCTCTGGTGAAAAAGGAAATATCTTCCGTTCAAAACTGGAAAGAAGCTTTCTGAGAAACTGCTCTGTGTTCTGTTAATTCATCTCACAGAGTTACATCTTTCCCTTCAAGAAGCCTTTCGCTAAGGCTGTTCTTGTGGAATTGGCAAAGGGATATTTGGAAGCCCATAGAGGGCTACGGTGAAAAAGGAAATATCTTCCGTTCAAAACTGGAAAGAAGCTTTCTGAGAAACTGCTCTGTGTTCTGTTAATTCATCTCACAGAGTTACATCTTTCCCTTCAAGAAGCCTTTCGCTAAGGCTGTTCTTGTGGAATTGGCAAAGGGATATTTGGAAGCCCATAGAGGGCTATGGTGAAAAAGGAAATATCTTCCGTTCAAAACTGGAAAGAAGCTTTCTGAGAAACTGCTCTGTGTTCTGTTAATTCATCTCACAGAGTTACATCTTTCCCTTCAAGAAGCCTTTCGCTAAGGCTGTTCTTGTGGAATTGGCAAAGGGATATTTGGAAGCCCATAGAGGGCTATGGTGTAAAAGGAAATATCTTCCGTTCAAAACTGGAAAGAAGCTTTCTGAGAAACTGCTCTGTGTTCTGTTAATTCATCTCACAGAGTTACATCTTTCCCTTCAAGAAGCCTTTCGCTAAGGCTGTTCTTGTGGAATTGGCAAAGGGATATTTGGAAGCCCATAGAGGGCTATGGTCAAAAAGGAAATATCTTCCGTTCAAAACTGGAAAGAAGCTTGCTGAGAAACTGCTCTGTGTTCTGTTAATTCATCTCACAGAGTTACATCTTTCCCTTCAAGAAGCCTTTCGCTAAGGCTGTTCTTGTGGAATTGGCAAAGGGATATTTGGAAGCCCATAGAGGGCTATGGTGAAAAAGGAAATATCTTCCGCTCAAAACAGGAAAGAAGCTTTCTGAGAAACTGCTCTGTGTTCTGTTAATTCATCTCACAGAGTTACATCTTTCCCTTCAAGAAGCCTTTCGCTAAGGCTGTTCTTGTGGAATTGGCAAAGGGATATTTGGAAACCCATAGAGGGCTATGGTGAAAAAGGAAATATCTTCCGTTCAAAACTGGAAAGAAGCTTTCTGAGAAACTGCTCTGTGTTCTGTTAATTCATCTCACAGAGTTACATCTTTCCCTTCAAGAAGCCTTTCGCTAAGGCTGTTCTTGTGGAATTGGCAAAGGGATATTTGGAAGCCCATAGAGGGCTATGGTGAAAAAGGAAATATCTTCCGTTCAAAACTGGAAAGAAGCTTTCTGAGAAACTGCTCTGTGTTCTGTTAATTCATCTCACAGAGTTACATCTTTCCCTTCAAGAAGCCTTTCGCTAAGGCTGTTCTTGTGGAATTGGCAAAGGGATATTTGGAAGCCCATAGAGGGCTATGGTGAAAAAGGAAATATCTTCCGTTCAAAACTGGAAAGAAGCTTTCTGAGAAACTGCTCCGTGTTCTCTTAATTCATCTCACAGAGTTACATCTTTCCCTTCAAGAAGCCTTTCGCTAAGGCTGTTCTTGTGGAATTGGCAAAGGGATATTTGGAAGCCCATAGAGGGCTATGGTGAAAAAGGAAATATCTTCCGTTCAAAACTGGAAAGAAGCTTTCTGAGAAACTGCTCCGTGTTCTCTTAATTCATCTCACAGAGTTACATCTTTCCCTTCAAGAAGCCTTTCGCTAAGGCTGTTCTTGTGGAATTGGCAAAGGGATATTTGGAAGCCCATAGAGGGCTATGGTGTAAAAGGAAATATCTTCCGTTCAAAACTGGAAAGAAGCTTTCTGAGAAACTGCTCTGTGTTCTGTTAATTCATCTCACAGAGTTACATCTTTCCCTTCAAGAAGCCTTTCGCTAAGGCTGTTCTTGTGGAATTGGCAAAGGGATATTTGGAAGCCCATAGAGGGCTATGGTGATAAAGGAAATATCTTCCGTTCAAAACTGGAAAGAAGCTTTCTGAGAAACTGCTCTGTGTTCTGTTAATTCATCTCACAGAGTTACATCTTTCCCTTCAAGAAGCCTTTCGCTAAGGCTGTTCTTGTGGAATTGGCAAAGGGATATTTGGAAGCCCATAGAGGGCTATGGTGAAAAAGGAAATATCTTCCGTTCAAGACTGGAAAGAAGCTTTCTGAGAAACTGCCCTGTGTTCTGTTAATTCATCTCACAGAGTTACATCTTTCCCTTCAAGAAGCCTTTCGCTAAGGCTGTTCTTGTGGAATTGGCAACGGGATATTTGGAAGCCCATAGAGGGCTATGGTGAAAAAGGAAATATCTTCCGTTCAAAACTGGAAAGAAGCTTTCTGAGAAACTGCTCTGTGTTCTGTTAATTCATCTCACAGAGTTACATCTTTCCCTTCAAGAAGCCTTTCGCTAAGGCTGTTCTTGTGGAATTGGCAAAGGGATATTTGGAAGCCCATAGAGGGCTATGGTGAAAAAGGAAATATCTTCCGTTCAAAACTGGAAAGAAGCTTTCTGAGAAACTGCTCTGTGTTCTGTTAATTCATCTCACAGAGTTACATCTTTCCCTTCAAGAAGCCTTTCGCTAAGGCTGTTCTTGTGGAATTGGCAAAGGGATATTTGGAAGACCTTAGAGAGCTATGGTGAAAAAGGAAATATCTTCCGTTCAAAACTGGAAAGAAGCTTTCTGAGAAACTGCTCTGTGTTCTGTTAATTCATCTCACAGAGTTACATCTTTCCCTTCAAGAAGCCTTTCGCTAAGGCTGTTCTTGTGGAATTGGCAAAGGGATATTTGGAAGCCCATAGAGGGCTATGGTGAAAAAGGAAATATCTTCCGTTCAAAACTGGAAAGAAGCTTTCTGAGAAACTGCCCTGTGTTCTGTTAATTCATCTCACAGAGTTACATCTTTCCCTTCAAGAAGCCTTTCGCTAAGGCTGTTCTTGTGGAATTGGCAAAGGGATATTTGGAAGCCCATAGAGGGCTATGGTGAAAAAGGAAATATCTTCCGTTCAAAACTGGAAAGAAGCTTTCTGAGAAACTGCTCTGTGTTCTGTTAATTCATCTCACAGAGTTACATCTTTCCCTTCAAGAAGCCTTTCGGTAAGGCTGTTCTTGTGGAATTGGCAAAGGGATATTTGGAAGCCCATAGAGGGCTATGGTGAAAAAGGAAATATCTTCCGTTCAAAACTGGAAAGAAGCTTTCTGAGAAACTGCTCTGTGTTCTGTTAATTCATCTCACAGAGTTACATCTTTCCCTTCAAGAAGCCTTTCGCTAAGGCTGTTCTTGTGGACTTGGCAAAGGGATATTTGGAAGCCCATAGAGGGCTATGGTGAAAAAGGAAATATCTTCCGTTCAAAACTGGAAAGAAGCTTTCTGAGAAACTGCTCTGTGTTCTGTTAATTCATCTCACAGAGTTACATCTTTCCCTTCAAGAAGCCTTTCGCTAAGGCTGTTCTTGTGGAATTGGCAAAGGGATATTTGGAAGCCCATAGAGGGCTATGGTGAAAAAGGAAAAGCTTCCGTTCAAAACTGGAAAGAAGCTTTCTGAGAAACTGCTCTGTGTTCTGTTAATTCATCTCACAGAGTTACATCTTTCCCTTCAAGAAGCCTTTCGCTAAGGCTGTTCTTGTGGAATTGGCAAAGGGATATTTGGAAGCCCATAGAGGGCTATGGTGAAAAAGGAAATATCTTCCGTTCAAAACTGGAAAGAAGCTTTCTGAGAAACTGCTCTGTGTTCTGTTAATTCATCTCACAGAGTTACATCTTTCCCTTCAAGAAGCCTTTCGCTAAGGCTGTTCTTGTGGAATTGGCAAAGGGATATTTGGAAGCCCATAGAGGGCTATGGTGAAAAAGGAAATATCTTCCGTTCAAAACTGGAAAGAAGCTTTCTGAGAAACTGCTCTGTGTTCTGTTAATTCATCTCACAGAGTTACATCTTTCCCTTCAAGAAGCCTTTCGCTAAGGCTGTTCTTGTGGAATTGGCAAAGGGATATTTGGAAGCCCATAGAGGGCTACGGTGAAAAAGGAAATATCTTCCGTTCAAAACTGGAAAGAAGCTTTCTGAGAAACTGCTCTGTGTTCTGTTAATTCATCTCACAGAGTTACATCTTTCCCTTCAAGAAGCCTTTCGCTAAGGCTGTTCTTGTGGAATTGGCAAATTGATATTTGGAAGCCCATAGAGGGCTATGGTGAAAAAGGAAATATCTTCCGTTCAAAACTGGAAAGAAGCTTTCTGAGAAACTGCTCTGTGTTCTGGTAATTCATCTCACAGAGTTACATCTTTCCCTTCAAGAAGCCTTTCGCTAAGGCTGTTCTTGTGGAATTGGCAAAGGGATATTTGGAAGCCCATAGAGGGCTATGGTGAAAAAGGAAATATCTTCCGTTCAAAACTGGAAAGAAGCTTTCTGAGAAACTGCTCTGTGTTCTGTTAATTCATCTCACAGAGTTACATCTTTCCCTTCAAGAAGCCTTTCGCTAAGGCTGTTCTTGTGGAATTGGCAAAGGGATATTTGGAAGCCCATAGAGGGCTATGGTGTAAAAGGAAATATCTTCCGTTCAAAACTGGAAAGAAGCTTTCTGAGAAACTGCTCTGTGTTCTGTTAATTCATCTCACAGAGTTACATCTTTCCCTTCAAGAAGCCTTTCGCTAAGGCTGTTCTTGTGGAATTGGCAAAGGGATATTTGGAAGCCCATAGAGGGCTATGGTGAAAAAGGAAATATCTTCCGTTCAAAACTGGAAAGAAGCTTTCTGAGAAACTGCTCTGTGTTCTGTTAATTCATCTCACAGAGTTACATCTTTCCCTTCAAGAAGCCTTTCGCTAAGGCTGTTCTTGTGGAATTGGCAAAGGGATATTTGGAAGCCCATAGAGGGCTATGGTGAAAAAGGAAATATCTTCCGTTCAAAACTGGAAAGAAGCTTTCTGAGAAACTGCTCTGTGTTCTGTTAATTCATCTCACAGAGTTACATCTTTCCCTTCAAGAAGCCTTTCGCTAAGGCTGTTCTTGTGGAATTGGCAAAGGGATATTTGGAAGCCCATAGAGGGCTATGGTGTAAAAGGAAATATCTTCCGTTCAAAACTGGAAAGAAGCTTTCTGAGAAACTGCTCTGTGTTCTGTTAATTCATCTCACAGAGTTACATCTTTCCCTTCAAGAAGCCTTTCGCTAAGGCTGTTCTTGTGGAATTGGCAAAGGGATATTTGGAAGCCCATAGAGGGCTATGGTGAAAAAGGAAATATCTTCCGTTCAAAACTGGAAAGATGCTTTCTGAGAAACTGCTCCGTGTTCTGTTAATTCATCTCACAGAGTTACATCTTTCCCTTCAAGAAGCCTTTCGCTAAGGCTGTTCTTGTGGAATTGGCAAAGGGATATTTGGAAGCCCATAGAGGGCTATGGTGAAAAAGGAAATATCTTCCGTTCAAAACTGGAAAGAAGCTTTCTGAGAAACTGCTCTGTGTTCTGTTAATTCATCTCACAGAGTTACATCTTTCCCTTCAAGAAGCCTTTCGCTAAGGCTGTTCTTGTGGAATTGGCAAAGGGATATTTGGAAGCCCATAGAGGGCTATGGTGAAAAAGGAAATATCTTCCGTTCAAAACTGGAAAGAAGCTTTCTGAGAAACTGCTCTGTGTTCTGTTAATTCATCTCACAGAGTTACATCTTTCCCTTCAAGAAGCCTTTCGCTAAGGCTGTTCTTGTGGAATTGGCAAAGGGATATTTGGAAGCCCATAGAGGGCTATGGTGAAAAAGGAAATATCTTCCGTTCAAAACTGGAAAGAAGCTTTCTGAGAAACTGCTCTGTGTTCTGTTAATTCATCTCACAGAGTTACATCTTTCCCTTCAAGAAGCCTTTCGCTAAGGCTGTTCTTGTGGAATTGGCAAAGGGATATTTGGAAGCCCATAGAGGGCTATGGTGAAAAAGGAAATATCTTCCGTTCAAAACTGGAAAGAAGCTTTCTGAGAAACTGCTCTGTGTTCTGTTAATTCATCTCAAAGAGTTACATCTTTCCCTTCAAGAAGCCTTTCGCTAAGGCTGTTCTTGTGGAATTGGCAAAGGGATATTTGGAAGCCCATAGAGGGCTACGGTGAAAAAGGAAATATCTTCCGTTCAAAACTGGAAAGAAGCTTTCTGAGAAACTGCTCTGTGTTCTGTTAATTCATCTCACAGAGTTACATCTTTCCCTTCAAGAAGCCTTTCGCCAAGGCTGTTCTTGTGGAATTGGCAAAGGGATATTTGGAAGCCCATAGAGGGCTATGGTGAAAAAGGAAATATCTTCCGTTCAAAACTGGAAAGAAGCTTTCTGAGAAACTGCTCTGTGTTCTGTTAATTCATCTCACAGAGTTACATCTTTCCCTTCAAGAAGCCTTTCGCTAAGGCTGTTCTTGTGGAATTGGCAAAGGGATATTTGGAAGCCCATAGAGGGCTCTGGTGAAAAAGGAAATATCTTCCGTTCAAAACTGGAAAGAAGCTTTCTGAGAAACTGCTCTGTGTTCTGTTAATTCATCTCACAGAGTTACATCTTTCCCTTCAAGAAGCCTTTCGCTAAGGCTGTTCTTGTGGAGTTGGCAAAGGGATATTTGGAAGCCCATAGAGGGCTATGGTGAAAATGGAAATATCTTCCGTTCAAAACTGGAAAGAAGCTTTCTGAGAAACTGCTCTGTGTTCTGTTAATTCATCTCACAGAGTTACATCTTTCCCTTCAAGAAGCCTTTCGCTAAGGCTGTTCTTGTGGAATTGGCAAAGGGATATTTGGAAGCCCATAGAGGGCTATGGTGAAAAAGGAAATATCTTCCGTTCAAAACTGGAAAGAAGCTTTCTGAGAAACTGCTCTGTGTTCTGTTAATTCATCTCACAGAGTTACATCTTTCCCTTCAAGAAGCCTTTCGCTAAGGCTGTTCTTGTGGAATTGGCAAAGGGATATTTGGAAGCCCATAGAGGGCTATGGTGAAAAAGGAAATATCTTCCGTTCAAAACTGGAAAGAAGCTTTCTGAGAAACTGCTCTGTGTTCTGTTAATTCATCTCACAGAGTTACATCTTTCAGTTCAAGAAGCCTTTCGCTAAGGCTGTTCTTGTGGAATTGGCAAAGGGATATTTGGAAGCCCATAGAGGGCTATGGTGAAAAAGGAAATATCTTCCGTTCAAAACTGGAAAGAAGCTTTCTGAGAAACTGCTCTGTGTTCTGTTAATTCATCTCACAGAGTTACATCTTTCCCTTCAAGAAGCCTTTCGCTAAGGCTGTTCTTGTGGAATTGGCAAAGGGATATTTGGAAGCCCATAGAGGGCTATGGTGAAAAAGGAAATATCTTCCGTTCAAAACTGGAAAGAAGCTTTCTGAGAAACTGCTCTGTGTTCTGTTAATTCATCTCACAGAGTTACATCTTTCCCTTCAAGAAGCCTTTCGCTAAGGCTGTTCTTGTGGAATTGGCAAAGGGATATTTGGAAGCCCATAGAGGGCTATGGTGAAAAAGGAAATATCTTCGGTTCAAAACTGGAAAGAAGCTTTCTGAGAAACTGCTCTGTGTTCTGTTAATTCATCTCACAGAGTTACATCTTTCCCTTCAAGAAGCCTTTCGCTAAGGCTGTTCTTGTGGAATTGGCAAAGGGATATTTGGAAGCCCATAGAGGGCTATGGTGAAAAAGGAAATATCTTCCGTTCAAAACTGGAAAGAAGCTTTCTGAGAAACTGCTCTGTGTTCTGTTAATTCATCTCACAGAGTTACATCTTTCCCTTCAAGAAGCCTTTCGCTAAGGCTGTTCTTGTGGAATTGGCAAAGGGATATTTGGAAGCCCATAGAGGGCTATGGTGAAAAAGGAAATATCTTCCGTTCAAAACTGGAAAGAAGCTTTCTGAGAAACTGCTCTGTGTTCTGTTAATTCATCTCACAGAGTTACATCTTTCCCTTCAAGAAGCCTTTCGCTAAGGCTGTTCTTGTGGAATTGGCAAAGGGATATTTGGAAGCCCATAGAGGGCTCTGGTGAAAAAGGAAATATCTTCCGTTCAAAACTGGAAAGAAGCTTTCTGAGAAACTGCTCTGTGTTCTGTTAATTCATCTCACAGAGTTACATCTTTCCCTTCAAGAAGCCTTTCGCTAAGGCTGTTCTTGTGGAATTGGCAAAGGGATATTTGGAAGCCCATAGAGGGCTATGGTGAAAAAGGAAATATCTTCCGTTCAAAACTGGAAAGAAGCTTTCTGAGAAACTGCTCTGTGTTCTGTTAATTCATCTCACAGAGTTACATCTTTCCCTTCAAGAAGCCTTTCGCTAAGGCTGTTCTTGTGGAATTGGCAAAGGGATATTTGGAAGCCCATAGAGGGCTACGGTGAAAAAGGAAATATCTTCCGTTCAAAACTGGAAAGAAGCTTTCTGAGAAACTGCTCTGTGTTCTGTTAATTCATCTCACAGAGTTACATCTTTCCCTTCAAGAAGCCTTTCGCTAAGGCTGTTCTTGTGGAATTGGCAAAGGGATATTTGGAAGCCCATAGAGGGCTATGGTGTAAAAGGAAATATCTTCCGTTCAAAACTGGAAAGAAGCTTTCTGAGAAACTGCTCTGTGTTCTGTTAATTCATCTCACAGAGTTACATCTTTCCCTTCAAGAAGCCTTTCGCTAAGGCTGTTCTTGTGGAATTGGCAAAGGGATATTTGGAAGCCCATAGAGGGCTATGGTGAAAAAGGAAATATCTTCAGTTCAAAACTGGAAAGAAGCTTTCTGAGAAACTGCTCTGTGTTCTGTTAATTCATCTCACAGAGTTACATCTTTCCCTTCAAGAAGCCTTTCGCTAAGGCTGTTCTTGTGGAATTGGCAAAGGGATATTTGGAAGCCCATAGAGGGCTATGGTGAAAAAGGAAATATCTTCGGTTCAAAACTGGAAAGAAGCTTTCTGAGAAACTGCTCTGTGTTCTGTTAATTCATCTCACAGAGTTACATCTTTCTCTTCAAGAAGCCTTTCGCTAAGGCTGTTCTTGTGGAATTGGCAAAGGGATATTTGGAAGCCCATAGAGGGCTATGGTGAAAAAGGAAATATCTTCCGTTCAAAACTGGAAAGAAGCTTTCTGAGAAACTGCTCTGTGTTCTGTTAATTCATCTCACAGAGTTACATCTTTCCCTTCAAGAAGCCTTTCGCTAAGGCTGTTCTTGTGGAATTGGCAAAGGGATATTTGGAAGCCCATAGAGGGCTACGGTGAAAAAGGAAATATCTTCCGTTCAAAACTGGAAAGAAGCTTTCTGAGAAACTGCTCTGTGTTCTGTTAATTCATCTCACAGAGTTACATCTTTCCCTTCAAGAAGCCTTTCGCTAAGGCTGTTCTTGTGGAATTGGCAAAGGGATATTTGGAAGCCCATAGAGGGCTATGGTGAAAAAGGAAATATCTTCCGTTCAAAACTGGAAAGAAGCTTTCTGAGAAACTGCTCCGTGTTCTGTTAATTCATCTCACAGAGTTACATCTTTCCCTTCAAGAAGCCTTTCGCTAAGGCTGTTCTTGTGGAATTGGCAAAGGGATATTTGGAAGCCCATAGAGGGCTCTGGTGAAAAAGGAAATATCTTCCGTTCAAAACTGGAAAGAAGCTTTCTGAGAAACTGCTCTGTGTTCTGTTAATTCATCTCACAGAGTTACATCTTTCCCTTCAAGAAGCCTTTCGCTAAGGCTGTTCTTGTGGAGTTGGCAAAGGGATATTTGGAAGCCCATAGAGGGCTATGGTGAAAAAGGAAATATCTTCCGTTCAAAACTGGAAAGAAGCTTTCTGAGAAACTGCTCTGTGTTCTGTTAATTCATCTCACAGAGTTACATCTTTCCCTTCAAGAAGCCTTTCGCTAAGGCTGTTCTTGTGGAATTGGCAAAGGGATATTTGGAAGCCCATAGAGGGCTATGGTGAAAAAGGAAATATCTTCCGTTCAAAACTGGAAAGAAGCTTTCTGAGAAACTGCCCTGTGTTCTGTTAATTCATCTCACAGAGTTACATCTTTCCCTTCAAGAAGCCTTTCGCTAAGGCTGTTCTTGTGGAATTGGCAAAGGGATATTTGGAAGCCCATAGAGGGCTATGGTGAAAAAGGAAATATCTTCCGTTCAAAACTGGAAAGAAGCTTTCTGAGAAACTGCTCTGTGTTCTGTTAATTCATCTCACAGAGTTACATCTTTCCCTTCAAGAAGCCTTTCGCTAAGGCTGTTCTTGTGGAATTGGCAAAGGGATATTTGGAAGCCCATAGAGGGCTATGGTGAAAAAGGAAATATCTTCCGTTCAAAACTGGAAAGAAGCTTTCTGAGAAACTGCTCTGTGTTCTGTTAATTCATCTCACAGAGTTACATCTTTCCCTTCAAGAAGCCTTTCGCTAAGGCTGTTCTTGTGGAATTGGCAAAGGGATATTTGGAAGCCCATAGAGGGCTACGGTGAAAAAGGAAATACCTTCCGTTCAAAACTGGAAAGAAGCTTTCTGAGAAACTGCTCTGTGTTCTGTTAATTCATCTCACAGAGTTACATCTTTCCCTTCAAGAAGCCTTTCGCTAAGGCTGTTCTTGTGGAATTGGCAAAGGGATATTTGGAAGCCCATAGAGGGCTACGGTGAAAAAGGAAATATCTTCCGTTCAAAACTGGAAAGAAGCTTTCTGAGAAACTGCTCTGTGTTCTGTTAATTCATCTCACAGAGTTACATCTTTCCCTTCAAGAAGCCTTTCGCTAAGGCTGTTCTTGTGGAATTGGCAAAGGGATATTTGGAAGCCCATAGAGGGCTCTGGTGAAAAAGGAAATATCTTCCGTTCAAAACTGGAAAGAAGCTTTCTGAGAAACTGCTCTGTGTTCTGTTAATTCATCTCACAGAGTTACATCTTTCCCTTCAAGAAGCCTTTCGCTAAGGCTGTTCTTGTGGAATTGGCAAAGGGATATTTGGAAGCCCATAGAGGGCTATGGTGAAAAAGGAAATATCTTCCGTTCAAAACTGGAAAGAAGCTTTCTGAGAAACTGCTCTGTGTTCTGTTAATTCATCTCACAGAGTTACATCTTTCCCTTCAAGAAGCCTTTCGCTAAGGCTGTTCTTGTGGAATTGGCAAAGGGATATTTGGAAGCCCATAGAGGGCTACGGTGAAAAAGGAAATATCTTCCGTTCAAAACTGGAAAGAAGCTTTCTGAGAAACTGCTCTGTGTTCTGTTAATTCATCTCACAGAGTTACATCTTTCCCTTCAAGAAGCCTTTCGCTAAGGCTGTTCTTGTGGAATTGGCAAAGGGATATTTGGAAGCCCATAGAGGGCTATGGTGTAAAAGGAAATATCTTCCGTTCAAAACTGGAAAGAAGCTTTCTGAGAAACTGCTCTGTGTTCTGTTAATTCATCTCACAGAGTTACATCTTTCCCTTCAAGAAGCCTTTCGCTAAGGCTGTTCTTGTGGAATTGGCAAAGGGATATTTGGAAGCCCATAGAGGGCTATGGTGAAAAAGGAAATATCTTCCGTTCAAAATTGGAAAGAAGCTTTCTGAGAAACTGCTCTGTGTTCTGTTAATTCATCTCACAGAGTTACATCTTTCCCTTCAAGAAGCCTTTCGCTAAGGCTGTTCTTGTGGAATTGGCAAAGGGATATTTGGAAGCCCATAGAGGGCTATGGTGAAAAAGGAAATATCTTCGGTTCAAAACTGGAAAGAAGCTTTCTGAGAAACTGCTCTGTGTTCTGTTAATTCATCTCACAGAGTTACATCTTTCTCTTCAAGAAGCCTTTCGCTAAGGCTGTTCTTGTGGAATTGGCAAAGGGATATTTGGAAGCCCATAGAGGGCTATGGTGAAAAAGGAAATATCTTCCGTTCAAAACTGGAAAGAAGCTTTCTGAGAAACTGCTCTGTGTTCTGTTAATTCATCTCACAGAGTTACATCTTTCCCTTCAAGAAGCCTTTCGCTAAGGCTGTTCTTGTGGAATTGGCAAAGGGATATTTGGAAGCCCATAGAGGGCTACGGTGAAAAAGGAAATATCTTCCGTTCAAAACTGGAAAGAAGCTTTCTGAGAAACTGCTCTGTGTTCTGTTAATTCATCTCACAGAGTTACATCTTTCCCTTCAAGAAGCCTTTCGCTAAGGCTGTTCTTGTGGAATTGGCAAAGGGATATTTGGAAGCCCATAGAGGGCTATGGTGAAAAAGGAAATATCTTCCGTTCAAAACTGGAAAGAAGCTTTCTGAGAAACTGCTCCGTGTTCTGTTAATTCATCTCACAGAGTTACATCTTTCCCTTCAAGAAGCCTTTCGCTAAGGCTGTTCTTGTGGAATTGGCAAAGGGATATTTGGAAGCCCATAGAGGGCTCTGGTGAAAAAGGAAATATCTTCCGTTCAAAACTGGAAAGAAGCTTTCTGAGAAACTGCTCTGTGTTCTGTTAATTCATCTCACAGAGTTACATCTTTCCCTTCAAGAAGCCTTTCGCTAAGGCTGTTCTTGTGGAGTTGGCAAAGGGATATTTGGAAGCCCATAGAGGGCTATGGTGAAAAAGGAAATATCTTCCGTTCAAAACTGGAAAGAAGCTTTCTGAGAAACTGCTCTGTGTTCTGTTAATTCATCTCACAGAGTTACATCTTTCCCTTCAAGAAGCCTTTCGCTAAGGCTGTTCTTGTGGAATTGGCAAAGGGATATTTGGAAGCCCATAGAGGGCTATGGTGAAAAAGGAAATATCTTCCGTTCAAAACTGGAAAGAAGCTTTCTGAGAAACTGCCCTGTGTTCTGTTAATTCATCTCACAGAGTTACATCTTTCCCTTCAAGAAGCCTTTCGCTAAGGCTGTTCTTGTGGAATTGGCAAAGGGATATTTGGAAGCCCATAGAGGGCTATGGTGAAAAAGGAAATATCTTCCGTTCAAAACTGGAAAGAAGCTTTCTGAGAAACTGCTCTGTGTTCTGTTAATTCATCTCACAGAGTTACATCTTTCCCTTCAAGAAGCCTTTCGCTAAGGCTGTTCTTGTGGAATTGGCAAAGGGATATTTGGAAGCCCATAGAGGGCTATGGTGAAAAAGGAAATATCTTCCGTTCAAAACTGGAAAGAAGCTTTCTGAGAAACTGCTCTGTGTTCTGTTAATTCATCTCACAGAGTTACATCTTTCCCTTCAAGAAGCCTTTCGCTAAGGCTGTTCTTGTGGAATTGGCAAAGGGATATTTGGAAGCCCATAGAGGGCTACGGTGAAAAAGGAAATACCTTCCGTTCAAAACTGGAAAGAAGCTTTCTGAGAAACTGCTCTGTGTTCTGTTAATTCATCTCACAGAGTTACATCTTTCCCTTCAAGAAGCCTTTCGCTAAGGCTGTTCTTGTGGAATTGGCAAAGGGATATTTGGAAGCCCATAGAGGGCTATGGTGAAAAAGGAAATATCTTCCGTTCAAAACTGGAAAGAAGCTTTCTGAGAAACTGCTCTGTGTTCTGTTAATTCATCTCACAGAGTTACATCTTTCCCTTCAAGAAGCCTTTCGCTAAGGCTGTTCTTGTGGAATTGGCAAAGGGATATTTGGAAGCCCATAGAGGGCTCTGGTGAAAAAGGAAATATCTTCCGTTCAAAACTGGAAAGAAGCTTTCTGAGAAACTGCTATGTGTTATGTTAATTCATCTCACAGAGTTACATCTTTCCCTTCAAGAAGCCTTTCGCTAAGGCTGTTCTTGTGGAATTGGCAAAGGGATATTTGGAAGCCCATAGAGGGCTACGGTGAAAAAGGAAATATCTTCCGTTCAAAACTGGAAAGAAGCTTTCTGAGAAACTGCTCTGTGTTCTGTTAATTCATCTCACAGAGTTACATCTTTCCCTTCAAGAAGCCTTTCGCTAAGGCTGTTCTTGTGGAATTGGCAAAGGGATATTTGGAAGCCCATAGAGGGCTACGGTGAAAAAGGAAATATCTTCCGTTCAAAACTGGAAAGAAGCTTTCTGAGAAACTGCTCTGTGTTCTGTTAATTCATCTCACAGAGTTACATCTTTCCCTTCAAGAAGCCTTTCGCTAAGGCTGTTCTTGTGGAATTGGCAAAGGGATATTTGGAAGCCCATAGAGGGCTATGGTGAAAAAGGAAATATCTTCCGTTCAAAACTGGAAAGAAGCTTTCTGAGAAACTGCTCTGTGTTCTGTTAATTCATCTCACAGAGTTACATCTTTCCCTTCAAGAAGCCTTTCGCTAAGGCTGTTCTTGTGGAATTGGCAAAGGGATATTTGGAAGCCCATAGAGGGCTCTGGTGAAAAAGGAAATATCTTCCGTTCAAAACTGGAAAGAAGCTTTCTGAGAAACTGCTCTGTGTTCTGTTAATTCATCTCACAGAGTTACATCTTTCCCTTCAAGAAGCCTTTCGCTAAGGCTGTTCTTGTGGAATTGGCAAAGGGATATTTGGAAGCCCATAGAGGGCTATGGTGAAAAAGGAAATATCTTCCGTTCAAAACTGGAAAGAAGCTTTCTGAGAAACTGCTCTGTGTTCTGTTAATTCATCTCACAGAGTTACATCTTTCCCTTCAAGAAGCCTTTCGCTAAGGCTGTTCTTGTGGAATTGGCAAAGGGATATTTGGAAGCCCATAGAGGGCTATGGTGAAAAAGGAAATATCTTCCGTTCAAAACTGGAAAGAAGCTTTCTGAGAAACTGCTCTGTGTTATGTTAATTCATCTCACAGAGTTACATCTTTCCCTTCAAGAAGCCTTTCGCTAAGGCTGTTCTTGTGGAATTGGCAAAGGGATATTTGGAAGCCCATAGAGGGCTACGGTGAAAAAGGAAATATCTTCTGTTCCAAACTGGAAAGAAGCTTTCTGAGAAACAGCTCTGTGTTCTGTTAATTCATCTCACAGAGTTACATCTTTCCCTTCAAGAAGCCTTTCGCTAAGGCTGTTCTTGTGGAATTGGCAAAGGGATATTTGGAAGCCCATAGAGGGCTACGGTGAAAAAGGAAATATCTTCCGTTCAAAACTGGAAAGAAGCTTTCTGAGAAACTGCTCTGTGTTCTGTTAATTCATCTCACAGAGTTACATCTTTCCCTTCAAGAAGCCTTTCGCTAAGGCTGTTCTTGTGGAATTGGCAAAGGGATATTTGGAAGCCCATAGAGGGCTACGGTGAAAAAGGAAATATCTTCCGTTCAAAACTGGAAAGAAGCTTTCTGAGAAACTGCTCTGTGTTCTGTTAATTCATCTCACAGAGTTACATCTTTCCCTTCAAGAAGCCTTTCGCTAAGGCTGTTCTTGTGGAATTGGCAAAGGGATATTTGGAAGCCCATAGAGGGCTATGGTGAAAAAGGAAATATCTTCCGTTCAAAACTGGAAAGAAGCTTTCTGAGAAACTGCTCTGTGTTCTGTTAATTCATCTCACAGAGTTACATCTTTCCCTTCAAGAAGCCTTTCGCTAAGGCTGTTCTTGTGGAATTGGCAAAGGGATATTTGGAAGCCCATAGAGGGCTATGGTGAAAAAGGAAATATCTTCCGTTCAAAACTGGAAAGAAGCTTTCTGAGAAACTGCTCTGTGTTCTGTTAATTCATCTCACAGAGTTACATCTTTCCCTTCAAGAAGCCTTTCGCTAAGGCTGTTCTTGTGGAATTGGCAAAGGGATATTTGGAAGCCCATAGAGGGCTACGGTGAAAAAGGAAATATCTTCCGTTCAAAACTGGAAAGAAGCTTTCTGAGAAACTGCTCTGTGTTCTGTTAATTCATCTCACAGAGTTACATCTTTCCCTTCAAGAAGCCTTTCGCTAAGGCTGTTCTTGTGGAATTGGCAAAGGGATATTTGGAAGCCCATAGAGGGCTATGGTGAAAAAGGAAATATCTTCCGTTCAAAACTGGAAAGAAGCTTTCTGAGAAACTGCTCTGTGTTCTGTTAATTCATCTCACAGAGTTACATCTCTCCCTTCAAGAAGCCTTTCGCTAAGGCTGTTCTTGTGGAATTGGCAAAGGGATATTTGGAAGCCCATAGAGGGCTATGGTGAAAAAGGAAATATCTTCCGTTCAAAACTGGAAAGAAGCTTTCTGAGAAACTGCTCTGTGTTCTGTTAATTCATCTCACAGAGTTACATCTCTCCCTTCAAGAAGCCTTTCGCTAAGGCTGTTCTTGTGGAATTGGCAAAGGGATATTTGGAAGCCCATAGAGGGCTATGGTGAAAAAGGAAATATCTTCCGTTCAAAACTGGAAAGAAGCTTTCTGAGAAACTGCTCTGTGTTCTGTTAATTCATCTCACAGAGTTACATCTTTCCCTTCAAGAAGCCTTTCGCTAAGGCTGTTCTTGTGGAATTGGCAAAGGGATATTTGGAAGCCCATAGAGGGCTATGGTGAAAAAGGAAATATCTTCCGTTCAAAACTGGAAAGAAGCTTTCTGAGAAACTGCTCTGTGTTCTGTTAATTCATCTCACAGAGTTACATCTTTCCCTTCAAGAAGCCTTTCGCTAAGGCTGTTCTTGTGGACTTGGCAAAGGGATATTTGGAAGCCCATAGAGGGCTATGGTGAAAAAGGAAATATCTTCCGTTCAAAACTGGAAAGAAGCTTTCTGAGAAACTGCTCTGTGTTCTGTTAATTCATCTCACAGAGTTACATCTTTCCCTTCAAGAAGCCTTTCGCTAAGGCTGTTCTTGTGGAATTGGCAAAGGGATATTTGCAAGCCCATAGAGGGCTATGGTGAAAAAGGAAATATCTTCCGTTCAAAACTGGAAAGAAGCTTTCTGAGAAACTGCTCTGTGTTCTGTTAATTCATCTCACAGAGTTACATCTTTCCCTTCAAGAATCCTTTCGCTAAGGCTGTTCTTGTGGAATTGGCAAAGGGATATTTGGAAGCCCATAGAGGGCTATGGTGAAAAAGGAAATATCTTCCGTTCAAAACTGGAAAGAAGCTTTCTGAGAAACTGCTCTGTGTTCTGTTAATTCATCTCACAGAGTTACATCTTTCCCTTCAAGAAGCCTTTCGCTAAGGCTGTTCTTGTGGAATTGGCAAAGGGATATTTGGAAGCCCATAGAGGGCTATGGTGAAAAAGGAAATATCTTCCGTTCAAAACTGGAAAGAAGCTTTCTGAGAAACTGCTCTGTGTTCTGTTAATTCATCTCACAGAGTTACATCTTTCCCTTCAAGAAGCCTTTCGCTAAGGCTGTTCTTGTGGACTTGGCAAAGGGATATTTGGAAGCCCATAGAGGGCTACGGTGAAAAAGGAAATATCTTCCGTTCAAAACTGGAAAGAAGCTTTCTGAGAAACTGCTCTGTGTTCTGTTAATTCATCTCACAGAGTTACATCTTTCCCTTCAAGAAGCCTTTCGCTAAGGCTGTTCTTGTGGAATTGGCAAAGGGATATTTGGAAGCCCATAGAGGGCTATGGTGAAAAAGGAAATATCTTCCGTTCAAAACTGGAAAGAAGCTTTCTGAGAAACTGCTCTGTGTTCTGTTAATTCATCTCACAGAGTTACATCTTTCCCTTCAAGAAGCCTTTCGCTAAGGCTGTTCTTGTGGAATTGGCAAAGGGATATTTGGAAGCCCATAGAGGGCTATGGTGAAAAAGGAAATATCTTCCGTTCAAAACTGGAAAGAAGCTTTCTGAGAAACTGCTCTGTGTTCTGTTAATTCATCTCACAGAGTTACATCTTTCCCTTCAAGAAGCCTTTCGCTAAGGCTGTTCTTGTGGAATTGGCAAAGGGATATTTGGAAGCCCATAGAGGGCTATGGTGAAAAAGGAAATATCTTCCGTTCAAAACTGGAAAGAAGCTTTCTGAGAAACTGCTCTGTGTTCTGTTAATTCATCTCACAGAGTTACATCTTTCCCTTCAAGAAGCCTTTCGCTAAGGCTGTTCTTGTGGAATTGGCAAAGGGATATTTGGAAGCCCATAGAGGGCTATGGTGAAAAAGGAAATATCTTCCGTTCAAAACTGGAAAGAAGCTTTCTGAGAAACTGCTCTGTGTTCTGTTAATTCATCTCACAGAGTTACATCTTTCCCTTCAAGAAGCCTTTCGCTAAGGCTGTTCTTGTGGAATTGGCAAAGGGATATTTGGAAGCCCATAGAGGGCTATGGTGAAAAAGGAAATATCTTCCGTTCAAAACTGGAAAGAAGCTTTCTGAGAAACTGCTCTGTGTTCTGTTAATTCATCTCACAGAGTTACATCTTTCCCTTCAAGAAGCCTTTCGCTAAGGCTGTTCTTGTGGAATTGGCAAAGGGATATTTGGAAGCCCATAGAGGGCTATGGTGAAAAAGGAAATATCTTCCGTTCAAAACTGGAAAGAAGCTTTCTGAGAAACTGCTCTGTGTTCTGTTAATTCATCTCACAGAGTTACATCTTTCCCTTCAAGAAGCCTTTCGCTAAGGCTGTTCTTGTGGAATTGGCAAAGGGATATTTGGAAGCCCATAGAGGGCTACGGTGAAAAAGGAAATATCTTCCGTTCAAAACTGGAAAGAAGCTTTCTGAGAAACTGCTCTGTGTTCTGTTAATTCATCTCACAGAGTTACATCTTTCCCTTCAAGAAGCCTTTCGCTAAGGCTGTTCTTGTGGAATTGGCAAAGGGATATTTGGAAGCCCATAGAGGGCTACGGTGAAAAAGGAAATATCTTCCGTTCAAAACTGGAAAGAAGCTTTCTGAGAAACTGCTCTGTGTTCTGTTAATTCATCTCACAGAGTTACATCTTTCCCTTCAAGAAGCCTTTCGCTAAGGCTGTTCTTGTGGAATTGGCAAAGGGATATTTGGAAGCCCATAGAGGGCTATGGTGAAAAAGGAAATATCTTCCGTTCAAAACTGGAAAGAAGCTTTCTGAGAAACTGCTCTGTGTTCTGTTAATTCATCTCACAGAGTTACATCTTTCCCTTCAAGAAGCCTTTCGCTAAGGCTGTTCTTGTGGAATTGGCAAAGGGATATTTGGAAGCCCATAGAGGGCTATGGTGAAAAAGGAAATATCTTCCGTTCAAAACTGGAAAGAAGCTTTCTGAGAAACTGCTCTGTGTTCTGTCAATTCATCTCACAGAGTTACATCTTTCCCTTCAAGAAGTCTTTCGCTAAGGCTGTTCTTGTGGAATTGGCAAAGGGATATTTGGAAGCCCATAGAGGGCTATGGTGAAAAAGGAAATATCTTCCGTTCAAAACTGGAAAGAAGCTTTCTGAGAAACTGCTCTGTGTTCTGTTAATTCATCTCACAGAGTTACATCTTTCCCTTCAAGAAGCCTTTCGCTAAGGCTGTTCTTGTGGAATTGGCAAAGGGATATTTGGAAGCCCATAGAGGGCTATGGTGAAAAAGGAAATATCTTCCGTTCAAAACTGGAAAGAAGCTTTCTGAGAAACTGCTCTGTGTTCTGTTAATTCATCTCACAGAGTTACATCTTTCCCTTCAAGAAGCCTTTCGCTAAGGCTGTTCTTGTGGAATTGGCAAAGGGATATTTGGAAGCCCTTAGAGGGCTATGGTGAAAAAGGAAATATCTTCCGTTCAAAACTGGAAAGAAGCTTTCTCAGAAACTGCTCTGTGTTCTGTTAATTCATCTGACAGAATTACATCTTTCCCTTCAAGAAGCCTTTCGCTAAGGCTGTTCTTGTGGAATTGGCAAAGGGATATTTGGAAGCCCTTAGAGGGCTATGGTGAAAAAGGAAATATCTTCCGTTCAAAACTGGAAAGAAGCTTTCTGAGAAACTGCTCTGTGTTCTGTTAATTCATCTCACAGAGTTACATCTTTCCCTTCAAGAAGCCTTTCGCTAAGGCTGTTCTTGTGGAATTGGCAAAGGGATATTTGGAAGCCCATAGAGGGCTATGGTGAAAAAGGAAATATCTTCCGTTCAAAACTGGAAAGAAGCTTTCTGAGAAACTGCTCTGTGTTCTGTGAATTCATCTCACAGAGTTACATCTTTCCCTTCAAGAAGCCTTTCGCTAAGGCTGTTCTTGTGGAATTGGCAAAGGGATATTTGGAAGCCCATAGAGGGCTATGGTGAAAAAGGAAATATCTTCCGTTCAAAACTGGAAAGAAGGTTTCTGAGAAACTGCTCTGTGTTCTGTGAATTCATCTCACAGAGTTACATCTTTCCCTTCAAGAAGCCTTTCGCTAAGGCTGTTCTTGTGGAATTGGCAAAGGGATATTTGGAAGCCCATAGAGGGCTATGGTGAAAAAGGAAATATCTTCCGTTCAAAACTGGAAAGAAGCTTTCTGAGAAACTGCTCTGTGTTCTGTTAATTCATCTCACAGAGTTACATCTTTCCCTTCAAGAAGCCTTTCGCTAAGGCTGTTCTTGTGGAATTGGCAAAGGGATATTTGGAAGCCCATAGAGGGCTATGGTGAAAAAGGAAATATCTTCCGTTCAAAACTGGAAAGAAGCTTTCTGAGAAACTGCTCTGTGTTCTGTTAATTCATCTCACAGAGTTACATCTTTCCCTTCAAGAAGCCTTTCGCTAAGGCTGTTCTTGTGGAATTGGCAAAGGGATATTTGGAAGCCCTTAGAGGGCTATGGTGAAAAAGGAAATATCTTCCGTTCAAAACTGGAAAGAAGCTTTCTCAGAAACTGCTCTGTGTTCTGTTAATTCATCTGACAGAATTACATCTTTCCCTTCAAGAAGCCTTTCGCTAAGGCTGTTCTTGTGGAATTGGCAAAGGGATATTTGGAAGCCCTTAGAGGGCTATGGTGAAAAAGGAAATATCTTCCGTTCAAAACTGGAAAGAAGCTTTCTGAGAAACTGCTCTGTGTTCTGTTAATTCATCTCACAGAGTTACATCTTTCCCTTCAAGAAGCCTTTCGCTAAGGCTGTTCTTGTGGAATTGGCAAAGGGATATTTGGAAGCCCATAGAGGGCTATGGTGAAAAAGGAAATATCTTCCGTTCAAAACTGGAAAGAAGCTTTCTGAGAAACTGCTCTGTGTTCTGTGAATTCATCTCACAGAGTTACATCTTTCCCTTCAAGAAGCCTTTCGCTAAGGCTGTTCTTGTGGAATTGGCAAAGGGATATTTGGAAGCCCATAGAGGGCTATGGTGAAAAAGGAAATATCTTCCGTTCAAAACTGGAAAGAAGGTTTCTGAGAAACTGCTCTGTGTTCTGTGAATTCATCTCACAGAGTTACATCTTTCCCTTCAAGAAGCCTTTCGCTAAGGCTGTTCTTGTGGAATTGGCAAAGGGATATTTGGAAGCCCATAGAGGGCTATGGTGAAAAAGGAAATATCTTCCGTTCAAAACTGGAAAGAAGCTTTCTGAGAAACTGCTCTGTGTTCTGTTAATTCATCTCACAGAGTTACATCTTTCCCTTCAAGAAGCCTTTCGCTAAGGCTGTTCTTGTGGAATTGGCAAAGGGATATTTGGAAGCCCATAGAGGGCTATGGTGAAAAAGGAAATATCTTCCGTTCAAAACTGGAAAGAAGCTTTCTGAGAAACTGCTCTGTGTTCTGTTAATTCATCTCACAGAGTTACATCTTTCCCTTCAAGAAGCCTTTCGCTAAGGCTGTTCTTGTGGAATTGGCAAAGGGATATTTGGAAGCCCATAGAGGGCTATGGTGAAAAAGGAAATATCTTCCGTTCAAAACTGGAAAGAAGCTTTCTGAGAAACTGCTCTGTGTTCTGTTAATTCATCTCACAGAGTTACATCTTTCCCTTCAAGAAGCCTTTCGCTAAGGCTGTTCTTGTGGAATTGGCAAAGGGATATTTGGAAGCCCATAGAGGGCTATGGTGAAAAAGGAAATATCTTCCGTTCAAAACTGGAAAGAAGCTTTCTGAGAAACTGCTCTGTGTTCTGTTAATTCATCTCACAGAGTTACATCTTTCCCTTCAAGAAGCCTTTCGCTAAGGCTGTTCTTGTGGAATTGGCAAAGGGATATTTGGAAGCCCATAGAGGGCTACGGTGAAAAAGGAAATATCTTCCGTTCAAAACTGGAAAGAAGCTTTCTGAGAAACTGCTCTGTGTTCTGTTAATTCATCTCACAGAGTTACATCTTTCCCTTCAAGAAGCCTTTCGCTAAGGCTGTTCTTGTGGAATTGGCAAAGGGATATTTGGAAGCCCATAGAGGGCTATGGTGAAAAAGGAAATATCTTCCGTTCAAAACTGGAAAGAAGCTTTCTGAGAAACTGCTCTGTGTTCTGTTAATTCATCTCACAGAGTTACATCTTTCCCTTCAAGAAGCCTTTCGCTAAGGCTGTTCTTGTGGAATTGGCAAAGGGATATTTGGAAGCCCATAGAGGGCTATGGTGAAAAAGGAAATATCTTCCGTTCAAAACTGGAAAGAAGCTTTCTGAGAAACTGCTCTGTGTTCTGTTAATTCATCTCACAGAGTTACATCTCTCCCTTCAAGAAGCCTTTCGCTAAGGCTGTTCTTGTGGAATTGGCAAAGGGATATTTGGAAGCCCATAGAGGGCTATGGTGAAAAAGGAAATATCTTCCGTTCAAAACTGGAAAGAAGCTTTCTGAGAAACTGCTCTGTGTTCTGTTAATTCATCTCACAGAGTTACATCTTTCCCTTCAAGAAGCCTTTCGCTAAGGCTGTTCTTGTGGAATTGGCAAAGGGATATTTGGAAGCCCATAGAGGGCTATGGTGAAAAAGGAAATATCTTCCGTTCAAAACTGGAAAGAAGCTTTCTGAGAAACTGCTCTGTGTTCTGTTAATTCATCTCACAGAGTTACATCTTTCCCTTCAAGAAGCCTTTCGCTAAGGCTGTTCTTGTGGACTTGGCAAAGGGATATTTGGAAGCCCATAGAGGGCTATGGTGAAAAAGGAAATATCTTCCGTTCAAAACTGGAAAGAAGCTTTCTGAGAAACTGCTCTGTGTTCTGTTAATTCATCTCACAGAGTTACATCTTTCCCTTCAAGAAGCCTTTCGCTAAGGCTGTTCTTGTGGAATTGGCAAAGGGATATTTGCAAGCCCATAGAGGGCTATGGTGAAAAAGGAAATATCTTCCGTTCAAAACTGGAAAGAAGCTTTCTGAGAAACTGCTCTGTGTTCTGTTAATTCATCTCACAGAGTTACATCTTTCCCTTCAAGAATCCTTTCGCTAAGGCTGTTCTTGTGGAATTGGCAAAGGGATATTTGGAAGCCCATAGAGGGCTATGGTGAAAAAGGAAATATCTTCCGTTCAAAACTGGAAAGAAGCTTTCTGAGAAACTGCTCTGTGTTCTGTTAATTCATCTCACAGAGTTACATCTTTCCCTTCAAGAAGCCTTTCGCTAAGGCTGTTCTTGTGGAATTGGCAAAGGGATATTTGGAAGCCCATAGAGGGCTATGGTGAAAAAGGAAATATCTTCCGTTCAAAACTGGAAAGAAGCTTTCTGAGAAACTGCTCTGTGTTCTGTTAATTCATCTCACAGAGTTACATCTTTCCCTTCAAGAAGCCTTTCGCTAAGGCTGTTCTTGTGGACTTGGCAAAGGGATATTTGGAAGCCCATAGAGGGCTACGGTGAAAAAGGAAATATCTTCCGTTCAAAACTGGAAAGAAGCTTTCTGAGAAACTGCTCTGTGTTCTGTTAATTCATCTCACAGAGTTACATCTTTCCCTTCAAGAAGCCTTTCGCTAAGGCTGTTCTTGTGGAATTGGCAAAGGGATATTTGGAAGCCCATAGAGGGCTACGGTGAAAAAGGAAATATCTTCCGTTCAAAACTGGAAAGAAGCTTTCTGAGAAACTGCTCTGTGTTCTGTTAATTCATCTCACAGAGTTACATCTTTCCCTTCAAGAAGCCTTTCGCTAAGGCTGTTCTTGTGGAATTGGCAAAGGGATATTTGGAAGCCCATAGAGGGCTATGGTGAAAAAGGAAATATCTTCCGTTCAAAACTGGAAAGAAGCTTTCTGAGAAACTGCTCTGTGTTCTGTTAATTCATCTCACAGAGTTACATCTTTCCCTTCAAGAAGCCTTTCGCTAAGGCTGTTCTTGTGGAATTGGCAAAGGGATATTTGGAAGCCCATAGAGGGCTATGGTGAAAAAGGAAATATCTTCCGTTCAAAACTGGAAAGAAGCTTTCTGAGAAACTGCTCTGTGTTCTGTTAATTCATCTCACAGAGTTACATCTTTCCCTTCAAGAAGCCTTTCGCTAAGGCTGTTCTTGTGGAATTGGCAAAGGGATATTTGGAAGCCCATAGAGGGCTATGGTGAAAAAGGAAATATCTTCCGTTCAAAACTGGAAAGAAGCTTTCTGAGAAACTGCTCTGTGTTCTGTTAATTCATCTCACAGAGTTACATCTTTCCCTTCAAGAAGCCTTTCGCTAAGGCTGTTCTTGTGGAATTGGCAAAGGGATATTTGGAAGCCCATAGAGGGCTATGGTGAAAAAGGAAATATCTTCCGTTCAAAACTGGAAAGAAGCTTTCTGAGAAACTGCTCTGTGTTCTGTTAATTCATCTCACAGAGTTACATCTTTCCCTTCAAGAAGCCTTTCGCTAAGGCTGTTCTTGTGGAATTGGCAAAGGGATATTTGGAAGCCCATAGAGGGCTATGGTGAAAAAGGAAATATCTTCCGTTCAAAACTGGAAAGAAGCTTTCTGAGAAACTGCTCTGTGTTCTGTTAATTCATCTCACAGAGTTACATCTTTCCCTTCAAGAAGCCTTTCGCTAAGGCTGTTCTTGTGGAATTGGCAAAGGGATATTTGGAAGCCCATAGAGGGCTACGGTGAAAAAGGAAATATCTTCCGTTCAAAACTGGAAAGAAGCTTTCTGAGAAACTGCTCTGTGTTCTGTTAATTCATCTCACAGAGTTACATCTTTCCCTTCAAGAAGCCTTTCGCTAAGGCTGTTCTTGTGGAATTGGCAAAGGGATATTTGGAAGCCCATAGAGGGCTATGGTGAAAAAGGAAATATCTTCCGTTCAAAACTGGAAAGAAGCTTTCTGAGAAACTGCTCTGTGTTCTGTTAATTCATCTCACAGAGTTACATCTTTCCCTTCAAGAAGCCTTTCGCTAAGGCTGTTCTTGTGGAGTTGGCAAAGGGATATTTGGAAGCCCATAGAGGGCTATGGTGAAAAAGGAAATAACTTCCGTTCAAAACTGGAAAGAAGCTTTCTGAGAAACTGCTCTCTGTTCTGTTAATTCATCTCACAGAGTTACATCTTTCCCTTCAAGAAGCCTTTCGCTAAGGCTGTTCTTGTGGAATTGGCAAAGGGATATTTGGAAGCCCTTAGAGGGCTATGGTGAAAAAGGAAATATCTTCCGTTCAAAACTGGAAAGAAGCTTTCTGAGAAACTGCTCTGTGTTCTGTTAATTCATCTCACAGAGTTACATCATTCCCTTCAAGAAGCCTTTCGCTAAGGCTGTTCTTGTGGAATTGGCAAAGGGATATTTGGAAGCCTATAGAGGGCTATGGTGAAAAAGGAAATATCTTCCGTTCAAAACTGGAAAGAAGCTTTCTGAGAAACTGCTCTGTGTTCTGTTAATTCATCTCACAGAGTTATATCTTTCCCTTCAAGAAGCCTTTCGCTAAGGCTGTTCTTGTGGAATTGGCAAAGGGATATTTGGAAGCCCATAGAGGGCTATGGTGAAAAAGGAAATATCTTCCGTTCAAAACTGGAAAGAAGCTTTCTGAGAAACTGCTCTGTGTTCTGTTAATTCATCTCACAGAGTTACATCTTTCCCTTCAAGAAGCCTTTCGCTAAGGCTGTTCTTGTGGAATTGGCAAAGGGATATTTGGAAGCCCATAGAGGGCTATGGTGAAAAAGGAAATATCTTCCGTTCAAAACTGGAAAGAAGCTTTCTGAGAAACTGCTCTGTGTTTTGTTAATTCATCTCACAGAGTTACATCTTTCCCTTCAAGAAGCCTTTCGCTAAGGCTGTTCTTGTGGAATTGGCAAAGGGATATTTGGAAGCCCATAGAGGGCTACGGTGAAAAAGGAAATATCTTCCGTTCCAAACTGGAAAGAAGCTTTCTGAGAAACTGCTCTGTGTTCTGTTAATTCATCTCACAGAGTTACATCTTTCCCTCAAGAAGCCTTTCGCTAAGGCTGTTCTTGTGGAATTGGAAAAGGGATATTTGGAAGCCCATAGAGGGCTATGGTGAAAAAGGAAATATTTTCCGTTCAAAACTGGAAAGAAGCTTTCTGAGAAACTGCTCTGTGTTCTGTTAATTCATCTCACAGAGTTACATCTTTCCCTTCAAGAAGCCTTTCGCTAAGGCTGTTCTTGTGGAATTGGCAAAGGGATATTTGGAAGCCCATAGAGGGCTATGGTGAAAAAGGAAATATCTTCCGTTCAAAACTGGAAAGAAGCTTTCTGAGAAACTGCTCTGTGTTCTGTTAATTCATCTCACAGAGTTACATCTTTCCCTTCAAGAAGCCTTTCGCTAAGGCTGTTCTTGTGGAATTGGCAAAGTGATATTTGGAAGCCCATAGAGGGCTATGGTGAAAAAGGAAATATCTTCCGTTCAAAACTGGAAAGAAGCTTTCTGAGAAACTGCTCTGTGTTCTGTTAATTCATCTCACAGAGTTACATCTTTCCCTTCAAGAAGCCTTTCGCTAAGGCTGTTCTTGTGGAATTGGCAAAGGGATATTTGGAAGCCCATAGAGGGCTATGGTGAAAAAGGAAATATCTTCCGTTCAAAACTGGAAAGAAGCTTTCTGAGAAACTGCTCTGTGTTCTGTTAATTCATCTCACAGAGTTACATCTTTCCCTTCAAGAAGCCTTTCGCTAAGGCTGTTCTTGTGGAATTGGCAAAGGGATATTTGGAAGCCCATAGAGGGCTATGGTGAAAAAGGAAATATCTTCCGTTCAAAACTGGAAAGAAGCTTTCTGAGAAACTGCTCTGTGTTCTGTTAATTCATCTCACAGAGTTACATCTTTCCCTTCAAGAAGCCTTTCGCTAAGGCTGTTCTTGTGGAGTTGGCAAAGGGATATTGGAAGCCCATAGAGGGCTATGGTGAAAAAGGAAATATCTTCCGTTCAAAACTGGAAAGAAGCTTTCTGAGAAACTGCTCTGTGTTCTGTTAATTCATCTCACCGAGTTACATCTTTCCCTTCAAGAAGCCTTTTGCTAAGGCTGTTCTTGTGGAATTGGCGAAGGGATATTTGGAAGCCCATAGAGGGCTATGGTGAAAAAGGAAATATCTTCCGTTCAAAACTGGAAAGAAGCTTTCTGAGAAACTGCTCTGTGTTCTGTTAATTCATCTCACAGAGTTACATCTTTCCCTTCAAGAAGCCTTTCGCTAAGGCTGTTCTTGTGGAATTGGCAAAGGGATATTTGGAAGCCCATAGAGGGCTATGGTGAAAAAGGAAATATCTTCCGTTCAAAACTGGAAAGAAGCTTTCTGAGAAACTGCTCTGTGTTCTGTTAATTCATCTCACAGAGTTACATCTTTCCCTTCAAGAAGCCTTTCGCTAAGGCTGTTCTTGTGGAATTGGCAAAGGGATATTTGGAAGCCCATAGAGGGCTATGGTGAAAAAGGAAATATCTTCCGTTCAAAACTGGAAAGAAGCTTTCTGAGAAACTGCTCTGTGTTCTGTTAATTCATCTCACAGAGTTACATCTTTCCCTTCAAGAAGCCTTTCGCTAAGGCTCTTCTTGTGGAATTGGCAAAGGGATATTTGGAAGCCCATAGAGGGCTATGGTGAAAAAGGAAATATCTTCCGTTCAAAACTGGAAAGAAGCTTTCTGAGAAACTGCTCTGTGTTCTGTTAATTCATCTCACAGAGTTACATCTTTCCCTTCAAGAAGCCTTTCGCTAAGGCTGTTCTTGTGGAATTGGCAAAGGGATATTTGGAAGCCCATAGAGGGCTATGGTGAAAAAGGAAATATCTTCCGTTCAAAACTGGAAAGAAGCTTTCTGAGAAACTGCTCTGTGTTCTGTTAATTCATCTCACAGAGTTACATCTTTCCCTTCAAGAAGCCTTTCGCTAAGGCTGTTCTTGTGGACTTGGCAAAGGGATATTTGGAAGCCCATAGAGGGCTATGGTGAAAAAGGAAATATCTTCCGTTCAAAACTGGAAAGAAGCTTTCTGAGAAACTGCTCTGTGTTCTGTTAATTCATCTCACAGAGTTACATCTTTCCCTTCAAGAAGCCTTTCGCTAAGGCTGTTCTTGTGGAATTGGCAAAGGGATATTTGGAAGCCCATAGAGGGCTATGGTGAAAAAGGAAATATCTTCCGTTCAAAACTGGAAAGAAGCTTTCTGAGAAACTGCTCTGTGTTCTGTTAATTCATCTCACAGAGTTACATCTTTCCCTTCAAGAAGCCTTTCGCTAAGGCTGTTCTTGTGGAATTGGCAAAGGGATATTTGGAAGCCCATAGAGGGCTATGGTGAAAAAGGAAATATCTTCCGTTCAAAACTGGAAAGAAGCTTTCTGAGAAACTGCTCTGTGTTCTGTTAATTCATCTCACAGAGTTACATCTTTCCCTTCAAGAAGCCTTTCGCTAAGGCTGTTCTTGTGGAATTGGCAAAGGGATATTTGGAAGCCCATAGAGGGCTATGGTGAAAAAGGAAATATCTTCCGTTCAAAACTGGAAAGAAGCTTTCTGAGAAACTGCTCTGTGTTCTGTTAATTCATCTCACAGAGTTACATCTTTCCCTTCAAGAAGCCTTTCGCTAAGGCTGTTCTTGTGGAATTGGCAAAGGGATATTTGGATGCCCATAGAGGGCTATGGTGAAAAAGGAAATATCTTCCGTTCAAAACTGGAAAGAAGCTTTCTGAGAAACTGCTCTGTGTTCTGTTAATTCATCTCACAGAGTTACATCTTTCCCTTCAAGAAGCCTTTCGCTAAGGCTGTTCTTGTGGAATTGGCAAAGGGATATTTGGAAGCCCATAGAGGGCTATGGTGAAAAAGGAAATATCTTCCGTTCAAAACTGGAAAGAAGCTTTCTGAGAAACTGCTCTGTGTTCTGTTAATTCATCTCACAGAGTTACATCTTTCCCTTCAAGAAGCCTTTCGCTAAGGCTGTTCTTGTGGAATTGGCAAAGGGATATTTGGAAGCCCATAGAGGGCTATGGTGAAAAAGGAAATATCTTCCGTTCAAAACTGGAAAGAAGCTTTCTGAGAAACTGCTCTGTGTTCTGTTAATTCATCTCACAGAGTTACATCTTTCCCTTCAAGAAGCCTTTCGCTAAGGCTGTTCTTGTGGAATTGGCAAAGGGATATTTGGAAGCCCATAGAGGGCTATGGTGAAAAAGGAAATATCTTCCGTTCAAAACTGGAAAGAAGCTTTCTGAGAAACTGCTCTGTGTTCTGTTAATTCATCTCACAGAGTTACATCTTTCCCTTCAAGAAGCCTTTCGCTAAGGCTGTTCTTGTGGAATTGGCAAAGGGATATTTGGAAGCCCATAGAGGGCTATGGTGAAAAAGGAAATATCTTCCGTTCAAAACTGGAAAGAAGCTTTCTGAGAAACTGCTCTGTGTTCTGTTAATTCATCTCACAGAGTTACATCTTTCCCTTCAAGAAGCCTTTCGCTAAGGCTGTTCTTGTGGAATTGGCAAAGGGATATTTGGAAGCCCATAGAGGGCTATGGTGAAAAAGGAAATATCTTCCGTTCAAAACTGGAAAGAAGCTTTCTGAGAAACTGCTCTGTGTTCTGTTAATTCATCTCACAGAGTTACATCTTTCCCTTCAAGAAGCCTTTCGCTAAGGCTGTTCTTGTGGAATTGGCAAAGGGATATTTGGAAGCCCATAGAGGGCTATGGTGAAAAAGGAAATATCTTCCGTTCAAAACTGGAAAGAAGCTTTCTGAGAAACTGCTCTGTGTTCTGTTAATTCATCTCACAGAGTTACATCTTTCCCTTCAAGAAGCCTTTCGCTAAGGCTGTTCTTGTGGAATTGGCAAAGGGATATTTGGAAGCCCATAGAGGGCTACGGTGAAAAAGGAAATATCTTCCGTTCAAAACTGGAAAGAAGCTTTCTGAGAAACTGCTCTGTGTTCTGTTAATTCATCTCACAGAGTTACATCTTTACCTTCAAGAAGCCTTTCGCTAAGGCTGTTCTTGTGGAATTGGCAAAGGGATATTTGGAAGCCCATAGAGGGCTACGGTGAAAAAGGAAATATCTTCCGTTCAAAACTGGAAAGAAGCTTTCTGAGAAACTGCTCTGTGTTCTGTTAATTCATCTCACAGAGTTACATCTTTCCCTTCAAGAAGCCTTTCGCTAAGGCTGTTCTTGTGGAATTGGCAAAGGGATATTTGGAAGCCCATAGAGGGCTACGGTGAAAAAGGAAATATCTTCCGTTCAAAACTGGAAAGAAGCTTTCTGAGAAACTGCTCTGTGTTCTGTTAATTCATCTCACAGAGTTACATCTTTCCCTTCAAGAAGCCTTTCGCTAAGGCTGTTCTTGTGGAATTGGCAAAGGGATATTTGGAAGCCCATAGAGGGCTATGGTGAAAAAGGAAATATCTTCCGTTCAAAACTGGAAAGAAGCTTTCTGAGAAACTGCTCTGTGTTCTGTTAATTCATCTCACAGAGTTACATCTTTCCCTTCAAGAAGCCTTTCGCTAAGGCTGTTCTTGTGGAATTGGCAAAGGGATATTTGGAAGCCCATAGAGGGCTATGGTGAAAAAGGAAATATCTTCCGTTCAAAACTGGAAAGAAGCTTTCTGAGAAACTGCTCTGTTTTCTGTCAATTCATCTCACAGAGTTACATCTTTCCCTTCAAGAAGTCTTTCGCTAAGGCTGTTCTTGTGGAATTGGCAAAGGGATATTTGGAAGCCCATAGAGGGCTATGGTGAAAAAGGAAATATCTTCCGTTCAAAACTGGAAAGAAGCTTTCTGAGAAACTGCTCTGTGTTCTGTTAATTCATCTCACAGAGTTACATCTTTCCCTTCAAGAAGCCTTTCGCTAAGGCTGTTCTTGTGGAATTGGCAAAGGGATATTTGGAAGCCCATAGAGGGCTATGGTGAAAAAGGAAATATCTTCCGTTCAAAACTGGAAAGAAGCTTTCTGAGAAACTGCTCTGTGTTCTGTTAATTCATCTCACAGAGTTACATCTTTCCCTTCAAGAAGCCTTTCGCTAAGGCTGTTCTTGTGGAATTGGCAAAGGGATATTTGGAAGCCCATAGAGGGCTATGGTGAAAAAGGAAATATCTTCCGTTCAAAACTGGAAAGAAGCTTTCTGAGAAACTGCTCTGTGTTCTGTTAATTCATCTCACAGAGTTACATCTTTCCCTTCAAGAAGCCTTTCGCTAAGGCTGTTCTTGTGGAGTTGGCAAAGGGATATTTGGAAGCCCATAGAGGGCTATGGTGAAAAAGGAAATATCTTCCGTTCAAAACTGGAAAGAAGCTTTCTGAGAAACTGCTCTGTGTTCTGTTAATTCATCTCACAGAGTTACATCTTTCCCTTCAAGAAGCCTTTCGCTAAGGCTGTTCTTGTGGAATTGGCAAAGGGATATTTGGAAGCCCTTAGAGGGCTATGGTGAAAAAGGAAATATCTTCCGTTCAAAACTGGAAAGAAGCTTTCTGAGAAACTGCTCTGTGTTCTGTTAATTCATCTGACAGAGTTACATCTTTCCCTTCAAGAAGCCTTTCGCTAAGGCTGTTCTTGTGGAATTGGCAAAGGGATATTTGGAAGCCCTTAGAGGGCTATGGTGAAAAAGGAAATATCTTCCGTTCAAAACTGGAAAGAAGCTTTCTGAGAAACTGCTCTGTGTTCTGTTAATTCATCTCACAGAGTTACATCTTTCCCTTCAAGAAGCCTTTCGCTAAGGCTGTTCTTGTGGAATTGGCAAAGGGATATTTGGAAGCCCATAGAGGGCTATGGTGAAAAAGGAAATATCTTCCGTTCAAAACTGGAAAGAAGCTTTCTGAGAAACTGCTCTGTGTTCTGTGAATTCATCTCACAGAGTTACATCTTTCCCTTCAAGAAGCCTTTCGCTAAGGCTGTTCTTGTGGAATTGGCAAAGGGATATTTGGAAGCCCATAGAGGGCTATGGTGAAAAAGGAAATATCTTCCGTTCAAAACTGGAAAGAAGCTTTCTGAGAAACTGCTCTGTGTTCTGTGAATTCATCTCACAGAGTTACATCTTTCCCTTCAAGAAGCCTTTCGCTAAGGCTGTTCTTGTGGAATTGGCAAAGGGATATTTGGAAGCCCATAGAGGGCTATGGTGAAAAAGGAAATATCTTCCGTTCAAAACTGGAAAGAAGCTTTCTGAGAAACTGCTCTGTGTTCTGTTAATTCATCTCACAGAGTTACATCTTTCCCTTCAAGAAGCCTTTCGCTAAGGCTGTTCTTGTGGAATTGGCAAAGGGATATTTGGAAGCCCATAGAGGGCTATGGTGAAAAAGGAAATATCTTCCGTTCAAAACTGGAAAGAAGCTTTCTGAGAAACTGCTCTGTGTTCTGTTAATTCATCTCACAGAGTTACATCTTTCCCTTCAAGAAGCCTTTCGCTAAGGCTGTTCTTGTGGAATTGGCAAAGGGATATTTGGAAGCCCATAGAGGGCTATGGTGAAAAAGGAAATATCTTCCGTTCAAAACTGGAAAGAAGCTTTCTGAGAAACTGCTCTGTGTTCTGTTAATTCATCTCACAGAGTTACATCTTTCCCTTCAAGAAGCCTTTCGCTAAGGCTGTTCTTGTGGAATTGGCAAAGGGATATTTGGAAGCCCATAGAGGGCTATGGTGAAAAAGGAAATATCTTCCGTTCAAAACTGGAAAGAAGCTTTCTGAGAAACTGCTCTGTGTTCTGTTAATTCATCTCACAGAGTTACATCTTTCCCTTCAAGAAGCCTTTCGCTAAGGCTGTTCTTGTGGAATTGGCAAAGGGATATTTGGAAGCCCATAGAGGGCTATGGTGAAAAAGGAAATATCTTCCGTTCAAAACTGGAAAGAAGCTTTCTGAGAAACTGCTCTGTGTTCTGTTAATTCATCTCACAGAGTTACATCTTTCCCTTCAAGAAGCCTTTCGCTAAGGCTGTTCTTGTGGAATTGGCAAAGGGATATTTGGAAGCCCATAGAGGGCTATGGTGAAAAAGGTAATATCTTCCGTTCAAAACTGGAAAGAAGCTTTCTGAGAAACTGCTCTGTGTTCTGTTAATTCATCTCACAGAGTTACATCTTTCCCTTCAAGAAGCCTTTCGCTAAGGCTGTTCTTGTGGAGTTGGCAAAGGGATATTTGGAAGCCCATAGAGGGCTATGGTGAAAAAGGAAATATCTTCCGTTCAAAACTGGAAAGAAGCTTTCTGAGAAACTGCTCTGTGTTCTGTTAATTCATCTCACAGAGTTA
The DNA here is from genome assembly GCF_047675955.1 of Chlorocebus sabaeus. Taxonomy (NCBI): domain Eukaryota; kingdom Metazoa; phylum Chordata; class Mammalia; order Primates; family Cercopithecidae; genus Chlorocebus; species Chlorocebus sabaeus. The sequence continues at coordinate 116,947 of NW_027327712.1, read as the reverse complement.
CATCTTTCCCTTCAAGAAGCCTTTCGCTAAGGCTGTTCTTGTGGAATTGGCAAAGGGATATTTGGAAGCCCATAGAGGGCTATGGTGAAAAAGGAAATATCTTCCGTTCAAAACTGGAAAGAAGCTTTCTGAGAAACTGCTCTGTGTTCTGTGAATTCATCTCACAGAGTTACATCTTTCCCTTCAAGAAGCCTTTCGCTAAGGCTGTTCTTGTGGAATTGGCAAAGGGATATTTGGAAGCCCATAGAGGGCTATGGTGAAAAAGGAAATATCTTCCGTTCAAAACTGGAAAGAAGCTTTCTGAGAAACTGCTCTGTGTTCTGTGAATTCATCTCACAGAGTTACATCTTTCCCTTCAAGAAGCCTTTCGCTAAGGCTGTTCTTGTGGAATTGGCAAAGGGATATTTGGAAGCCCATAGAGGGCTATGGTGAAAAAGGAAATATCTTCCGTTCAAAACTGGAAAGAAGCTTTCTGAGAAACTGCTCTGTGTTCTGTTAATTCATCTCACAGAGTTACATCTTTCCCTTCAAGAAGCCTTTCGCTAAGGCTGTTCTTGTGGAATTGGCAAAGGGATATTTGGAAGCCCATAGAGGGCTATGGTGAAAAAGGAAATATCTTCCGTTCAAAACTGGAAAGAAGCTTTCTGAGAAACTGCTCTGTGTTCTGTTAATTCATCTCACAGAGTTACATCTTTCCCTTCAAGAAGCCTTTCGCTAAGGCTGTTCTTGTGGAATTGGCAAAGGGATATTTGGAAGCCCATAGAGGGCTATGGTGAAAAAGGAAATATCTTCCGTTCAAAACTGGAAAGAAGCTTTCTGAGAAACTGCTCTGTGTTCTGTTAATTCATCTCACAGAGTTACATGTTTCCCTTCAAGAAGCCTTTCGCTAAGGCTGTTCTTGTGGAATTGGCAAAGGGATATTTGGAAGCCCATAGAGGGCTATGGTGAAAAAGGAAATATCTTCCGTTCAAAACTGGAAAGAAGCTTTCTGAGAAACTGCTCTGTGTTCTGTTAATTCATCTCACAGAGTTACATCTTTCCCTTCAAGAAGCCTTTCGCTAAGGCTGTTCTTGTGGAATTGGCAAAGGGATATTTGGAAGCCCATAGAGGGCTACGGTGAAAAAGGAAATATCTTCCGTTCAAAACTGGAAAGAAGCTTTCTGAGAAACTGCTCTGTGTTCTGTTAATTCATCTCACAGAGTTACATCTTTCCCTTCAAGAAGCCTTTCGCTAAGGCTGTTCTTGTGGAATTGGCAAAGGGATATTTGGAAGCCCATAGAGGGCTATGGTGAAAAAGGAAATATCTTCCGTTCAAAACTGGAAAGAAGCTTTCTGAGAAACTGCTCTGTGTTCTGTTAATTCATCTCACAGAGTTACATCTTTCCCTTCAAGAAGCCTTTCGCTAAGGCTGTTCTTGTGGAATTGGCAAAGGGATATTTGGAAGCCCATAGAGGGCTATGGTGAAAAAGGAAATATCTTCCGTTCAAAACTGGAAAGAAGCTTTCTGAGAAACTGCTCTGTGTTCTGTTAATTCATCTCACAGAGTTACATCACTCCCTTCAAGAAGCCTTTCGCTAAGGCTGTTCTTGTGGAATTGGCAAAGGGATATTTGGAAGCCCATAGAGGGCTATGGTGAAAAAGGAAATATCTTCCGTTCAAAACTGGAAAGAAGCTTTCTGAGAAACTGCTCTGTGTTCTGTTAATTCATCTCACAGAGTTACATCTTTCCCTTCAAGAAGCCTTTCGCTAAGGCTGTTCTTGTGGAATTGGCAAAGGGATATTTGGAAGCCCATAGAGGGCTATGGTGAAAAAGGAAATATCTTCCGTTCAAAACTGGAAAGAAGCTTTCTGAGAAACTGCTCTGTGTTCTGTTAATTCATCTCACAGAGTTACATCTTTCCCTTCAAGAAGCCTTTCGCTAAGGCTGTTCTTGTGGACTTGGCAAAGGGATATTTGGAAGCCCATAGAGGGCTATGGTGAAAAAGGAAATATCTTCCGTTCAAAACTGGAAAGAAGCTTTCTGAGAAACTGCTCTGTGTTCTGTTAATTCATCTCACAGAGTTACATCTTTCCCTTCAAGAAGCCTTTCGCTAAGGCTGTTCTTGTGGAATTGGCAAAGGGATATTTGCAAGCCCATAGAGGGCTATGGTGAAAAAGGAAATATCTTCCGTTCAAAACTGGAAAGAAGCTTTCTGAGAAACTGCTCTGTGTTCTGTTAATTCATCTCACAGAGTTACATCTTTCCCTTCAAGAATCCTTTCGCTAAGGCTGTTCTTGTGGAATTGGCAAAGGGATATTTGGAAGCCCATAGAGGGCTATGGTGAAAAAGGAAATATCTTCCGTTCAAAACTGGAAAGAAGCTTTCTGAGAAACTGCTCTGTGTTCTGTTAATTCATCTCACAGAGTTACATCTTTCCCTTCAAGAAGCCTTTCGCTAAGGCTGTTCTTGTGGAATTGGCAAAGGGATATTTGGAAGCCCATAGAGGGCTATGGTGAAAAAGGAAATATCTTCCGTTCAAAACTGGAAAGAAGCTTTCTGAGAAACTGCTCTGTGTTCTGTTAATTCATCTCACAGAGTTACATCTTTCCCTTCAAGAAGCCTTTCGCTAAGGCTGTTCTTGTGGACTTGGCAAAGCGATATTTGGAAGCCCATAGAGGGCTACGGTGAAAAAGGAAATATCTTCCGTTCAAAACTGGAAAGAAGCTTTCTGAGAAACTGCTCTGTGTTCTGTTAATTCATCTCACAGAGTTACATCTTTCCCTTCAAGAAGCCTTTCGCTAAGGCTGTTCTTGTGGAATTGGCAAAGGGATATTTGGAAGCCCATAGAGGGCTATGGTGAAAAAGGAAATATCTTCCGTTCAAAACTGGAAAGAAGCTTTCTGAGAAACTGCTCTGTGTTCTGTTAATTCATCTCACAGAGTTACATCTTTCCCTTCAAGAAGCCTTTCGCTAAGGCTGTTCTTGTGGAATTGGCAAAGGGATATTTGGAAGCCCATATAGGGCTATGGTGAAAAAGGAAATATCTTCCGTTCAAAACTGGAAAGAAGCTTTCTGAGAAACTGCTCTGTGTTCTGTTAATTCATCTCACAGAGTTACATCTTTCCCTTCAAGAAGCCTTTCGCTAAGGCTGTTCTTGTGGAATTGGCAAAGGGATATTTGGAAGCCCATAGAGGGCTATGGTGAAAAAGGAAATATCTTCCGTTCAAAACTGGAAAGAAGCTTTCTGAGAAACTGCTCTGTGTTCTGTTAATTCATCTCACAGAGTTACATCTTTCCCTTCAAGAAGCCTTTCGCTAAGGCTGTTCTTGTGGAATTGGCAAAGGGATATTTGGAAGCCCATAGAGGGCTATGGTGAAAAAGGAAATATCTTCCGTTCAAAACTGGAAAGAAGCTTTCTGAGAAACTGCTCTGTGTTCTGTTAATTCATCTCACAGAGTTACATCTTTCCCTTCAAGAAGCCTTTCGCTAAGGCTGTTCTTGTGGAATTGGCAAAGGGATATTTGGAAGCCCATAGAGGGCTATGGTGAAAAAGGAAATATCTTCCGTTCAAAACTGGAAAGAAGCTTTCTGAGAAACTGCTCTGTGTTCTGTTAATTCATCTCACAGAGTTACATCTTTCCCTTCAAGAAGCCTTTCGCTAAGGCTGTTCTTGTGGAATTGGCAAAGGGATATTTGGAAGCCCATAGAGGGCTATGGTGAAAAAGGAAATATCTTCCGTTCAAAACTGGAAAGAAGCTTTCTGAGAAACTGCTCTGTGTTCTGTTAATTCATCTCACAGAGTTACATCTTTCCCTTCAAGAAGCCTTTCGCTAAGGCTGTTCTTGTGGAATTGGCAAAGGGATATTTGGAAGCCCATAGAGGGCTACGGTGAAAAAGGAAATATCTTCCGTTCAAAACTGGAAAGAAGCTTTCTGAGAAACTGCTCTGTGTTCTGTTAATTCATCTCACAGAGTTACATCTTTCCCTTCAAGAAGCCTTTCGCTAAGGCTGTTCTTGTGGAATTGGCAAAGGGATATTTGGAAGCCCATAGAGGGCTATGGTGAAAAAGGAAATATCTTCCGTTCAAAACTGGAAAGAAGCTTTCTGAGAAACTGCTCTGTGTTCTGTTAATTCATCTCACAGAGTTACATCTTTCCCTTCAAGAAGCCTTTCGCTAAGGCTGTTCTTGTGGAGTTGGCAAAGGGATATTTGGAAGCCCATAGAGGGCTATGGTGAAAAAGGAAATATCTTCCGTTCAAAACTGGAAAGAAGCTTTCTGAGAAACTGCTCTGTGTTCTGTTAATTCATCTCACAGAGTTACATCTTTCCCTTCAAGAAGCCTTTCGCTAAGGCTGTTCTTGTGGAATTGGCAAAGGGATATTTGGAAGCCCATAGAGGGCTATGGTGAAAAATTAAATATCTTCCGTTCAAAACTGGAAAGAAGCTTTCTGAGAAACTGCTCTGTGTTCTGTTAATTCATCTCACAGAGTTACATCTTTCCCTTCAAGAAGCCTTTCGCTAAGGCTGTTCTTGTGGAATTGGCAAAGGGATATTTGGAAGCCCATAGAGGGCTATGGTGAAAAAGGAAATATCTTCCGTTCAAAACTGGAAAGAAGCTTTCTGAGAAACTGCTCTGTGTTCTGTTAATTCATCTCACAGAGTTACATCTTTCCCTTCAAGAAGCCTTTCGCTAAGGCTGTTCTTGTGGAGTTGGCAAAGGGATATTTGGAAGCCCATAGAGGGCTATGGTGAAAAAGGAAATATCTTCCGTTCAAAACTGGAAAGAAGCTTTCTGAGAAACTGCTCTGTGTTCTGTTAATTCATCTCACAGAGTTACATCTTTCCCTTCAAGAAGCCTTTCGCTAAGGCTGCTCTTGTGGAATTGGCAAAGGGATATTTGGAAGCCCATAGAGGGCTATGGTGAAAAAGGAAATATCTTCCGTTCAAAACTGGAAAGAAGCTTTCTGAGAAACTGCTCTGTGTTCTGTTAATTCATCTCACAGAGTTACATCTTTCCCTTCAAGAAGCCTTTCGCTAAGGCTGTTCTTGTGGAATTGGCAAAGGGATATTTGGAAGCCCATAGAGGGCTACGGTGAAAAAGGAAATATCTTCCGTTCAAAACTGGAAAGAAGCTTTCTGAGAAACTGCTCTGTGTTCTGTTAATTCATCTCACAGAGTTACATCTTTCCCTTCAAGAAGCCTTTCGCTAAGGCTGTTCTTGTGGAATTGGCAAAGGGATATTTGGAAGCCCATAGAGGGCTATGGTGAAAAAGGAAATATCTTCCGTTCAAAACTGGAAAGAAGCTTTCTGAGAAACTGCTCTGTGTTCTGTTAATTCATCTCACAGAGTTACATCTTTCCCTTCAAGAAGCCTTTCGCTAAGGCTGTTCTTGTGGAATTGGCAAAGGGATATTTGGAAGCCCATAGAGGGCTACGGTGAAAAAGGAAATATCTTCCGTTCAAAACTGGAAAGAAGCTTTCTGAGAAACTGCTCTGTGTTCTGTTAATTCATCTCACAGAGTTACATCTTTCCCTTCAAGAAGCCTTTCGCTAAGGCTGTTCTTGTGGAATTGGCAAAGGGATATTTGGAAGCCCATAGAGGGCTATGGTGAAAAAGGAAATATCTTCCGTTCAAAACTGGAAAGAAGCTTTCTGAGAAACTGCTCTGTGTTCTGTTAATTCATCTCACAGAGTTACATCTTTCCCTTCAAGAAGCCTTTCGCTAAGGCTGTTCTTGTGGAGTTGGCAAAGGGATATTTGGAAGCCCATAGAGGGCTATGGTGAAAAAGGAAATATCTTCCGTTCAAAACTGGAAAGAAGCTTTCTGAGAAACTGCTCTGTGTTCTGTTAATTCATCTCACAGAGTTACATCTTTCCCTTCAAGAAGCCTTTCGCTAAGGCTGTTCTTGTGGAATTGGCAAAGGGATATTTGGAAGCCCATAGAGGGCTATGGTGAAAAATTAAATATCTTCCGTTCAAAACTGGAAAGAAGCTTTCTGAGAAACTGCTCTGTGTTCTGTTAATTCATCTCACAGAGTTACATCTTTCCCTTCAAGAAGCCTTTCGCTAAGGCTGTTCTTGTGGAATTGGCAAAGGGATATTTGGAAGCCCATAGAGGGCTATGGTGAAAAAGGAAATATCTTCCGTTCAAAACTGGAAAGAAGCTTTCTGAGAAACTGCTCTGTGTTCTGTTAATTCATCTCACAGAGTTACATCTTTCCCTTCAAGAAGCCTTTCGCTAAGGCTGTTCTTGTGGAGTTGGCAAAGGGATATTTGGAAGCCCATAGAGGGCTATGGTGAAAAAGGAAATATCTTCCGTTCAAAACTGGAAAGAAGCTTTCTGAGAAACTGCTCTGTGTTCTGTTAATTCATCTCACAGAGTTACATCTTTCCCTTCAAGAAGCCTTTCGCTAAGGCTGCTCTTGTGGAATTGGCAAAGGGATATTTGGAAGCCCATAGAGGGCTATTTTGAAAAAGGAAATATCTTCCGTTCAAAACAGGAAAGAAGCTTTCTGAGAAACTGCTCTGTGTTCTGTTTATTCATCTCACAGAGTTACATCTTTCCCTTCAAGAAGCCTTTCGCTAAGGCTGTTCTTGTGGAATTGGCAAAGGGATATTTGGAAGCCCATAGAGGGCTATGGTGAAAAAGGAAATATCTTCCGTTCAAAACTGGAAAGAAGCTTTCTGAGAAACTGCTCTCTGTTCTGTTAATTCATCTCACAGAGTTACATCTTTCCCTTCAAGAAGCCTTTCGCTAAGGCTGTTCTTGTGGAATTGGCAAAGGGATATTTGGAAGCCCTTAGAGGGCTATGGTGAAAAAGGAAATATCTTCCGTTCAAAACTGGAAAGAAGCTTTCTGAGAAACTGCTCTGTGTTCTGTTAATTCATCTCACAGAGTTACATCTTTCCCTTCAAGAAGCCTTTCGCTAAGGCTGTTCTTGTGGAATTGGCAAAGGGATATTTGGAAGCCTATAGAGGGCTATGGTGAAAAAGGAAATATCTTCCGTTCAAAACTGGAAAGAAGCTTTCTGAGAAACTGCTCTGTGTTCTGTTAATTCATCTCACAGAGTTATATCTTTCCCTTCAAGAAGCCTTTCGCTAAGGCTGTTCTTGTGGAATTGGCAAAGGGATATTTGGAAGCCCATAGAGGGCTATGGTGAAAAAGGAAATATCTTCCGTTCAAAACTGGAAAGAAGCTTTCTGAGAAACTGCTCTGTGTTCTGTTAATTCATCTCACAGAGTTACATCTTTCCCTTCAAGAAGCCTTTCGCTAAGGCTGTTCTTGTGGAATTGGCAAAGGGATATTTGGAAGCCCATAGAGGGCTATGGTGAAAAAGGAAATATCTTCCGTTCAAAACTGGAAAGAAGCTTTCTGAGAAACTGCTCTGTGTTTTGTTAATTCATCTCACAGAGTTACATCTTTCCCTTCAAGAAGCCTTTCGCTAAGGCTGTTCTTGTGGAATTGGCAAAGGGATATTTGGAAGCCCATAGAGGGCTACGGTGAAAAAGGAAATATCTTCCGTTCCAAACTGGAAAGAAGCTTTCTGAGAAACTGCTCTGTGTTCTGTTAATTCATCTCACAGAGTTACATCTTTCCCTCAAGAAGCCTTTCGCTAAGGCTGTTCTTGTGGAATTGGAAAAGGGATATTTGGAAGCCCATAGAGGGCTATGGTGAAAAAGGAAATATTTTCCGTTCAAAACTGGAAAGAAGCTTTCTGAGAAACTGCTCTGTGTTCTGTTAATTCATCTCACAGAGTTACATCTTTCCCTTCAAGAAGCCTTTCGCTAAGGCTGTTCTTGTGGAATTGGCAAAGGGATATTTGGAAGCCCATAGAGGGCTATGGTGAAAAAGGAAATATCTTCCGTTCAAAACTGGAAAGAAGCTTTCTGAGAAACTGCTCTGTGTTCTGTTAATTCATCTCACAGAGTTACATCTTTCCCTTCAAGAAGCCTTTCGCTAAGGCTGTTCTTGTGGAATTGGCAAAGTGATATTTGGAAGCCCATAGAGGGCTATGGTGAAAAAGGAAATATCTTCCGTTCAAAACTGGAAAGAAGCTTTCTGAGAAACTGCTCTGTGTTCTGTTAATTCATCTCACAGAGTTACATCTTTCCCTTCAAGAAGCCTTTCGCTAAGGCTGTTCTTGTGGAATTGGCAAAGGGATATTTGGAAGCCCATAGAGGGCTATGGTGAAAAAGGAAATATCTTCCGTTCAAAACTGGAAAGAAGCTTTCTGAGAAACTGCTCTGTGTTCTGTTAATTCATCTCACAGAGTTACATCTTTCCCTTCAAGAAGCCTTTCGCTAAGGCTGTTCTTGTGGAATTGGCAAAGGGATATTTGGAAGCCCATAGAGGGCTATGGTGAAAAAGGAAATATCTTCCGTTCAAAACTGGAAAGAAGCTTTCTGAGAAACTGCTCTGTGTTCTGTTAATTCATCTCACAGAGTTACATCTTTCCCTTCAAGAAGCCTTTCGCTAAGGCTGTTCTTGTGGAGTTGGCAAAGGGATATTGGAAGCCCATAGAGGGCTATGGTGAAAAAGGAAATATCTTCCGTTCAAAACTGGAAAGAAGCTTTCTGAGAAACTGCTCTGTGTTCTGTTAATTCATCTCACCGAGTTACATCTTTCCCTTCAAGAAGCCTTTTGCTAAGGCTGTTCTTGTGGAATTGGCGAAGGGATATTTGGAAGCCCATAGAGGGCTATGGTGAAAAAGGAAATATCTTCCGTTCAAAACTGGAAAGAAGCTTTCTGAGAAACTGCTCTGTGTTCTGTTAATTCATCTCACAGAGTTACATCTTTCCCTTCAAGAAGCCTTTCGCTAAGGCTGTTCTTGTGGAATTGGCAAAGGGATATTTGGAAGCCCATAGAGGGCTATGGTGAAAAAGGAAATATCTTCCGTTCAAAACTGGAAAGAAGCTTTCTGAGAAACTGCTCTGTGTTCTGTTAATTCATCTCACAGAGTTACATCTTTCCCTTCAAGAAGCCTTTCGCTAAGGCTGTTCTTGTGGAATTGGCAAAGGGATATTTGGAAGCCCATAGAGGGCTATGGTGAAAAAGGAAATATCTTCCGTTCAAAACTGGAAAGAAGCTTTCTGAGAAACTGCTCTGTGTTCTGTTAATTCATCTCACAGAGTTACATCTTTCCCTTCAAGAAGCCTTTCGCTAAGGCTCTTCTTGTGGAATTGGCAAAGGGATATTTGGAAGCCCATAGAGGGCTATGGTGAAAAAGGAAATATCTTCCGTTCAAAACTGGAAAGAAGCTTTCTGAGAAACTGCTCTGTGTTCTGTTAATTCATCTCACAGAGTTACATCTTTCCCTTCAAGAAGCCTTTCGCTAAGGCTGTTCTTGTGGAATTGGCAAAGGGATATTTGGAAGCCCATAGAGGGCTATGGTGAAAAAGGAAATATCTTCCGTTCAAAACTGGAAAGAAGCTTTCTGAGAAACTGCTCTGTGTTCTGTTAATTCATCTCACAGAGTTACATCTTTCCCTTCAAGAAGCCTTTCGCTAAGGCTGTTCTTGTGGAATTGGCAAAGGGATATTTGGAAGCCCATAGAGGGCTATGGTGAAAAAGGAAATATCTTCCGTTCAAAACTGGAAAGAAGCTTTCTGAGAAACTGCTCTGTGTTCTGTTAATTCATCTCACAGAGTTACATCTTTCCCTTCAAGAAGCCTTTCGCTAAGGCTGTTCTTGTGGAATTGGCAAAGGGATATTTGGAAGCCCATAGAGGGCTATGGTGAAAAAGGAAATATCTTCCGTTCAAAACTGGAAAGAAGCTTTCTGAGAAACTGCTCTGTGTTCTGTTAATTCATCTCACAGAGTTACATCTTTCCCTTCAAGAAGCCTTTCGCTAAGGCTGTTCTTGTGGAATTGGCAAAGGGATATTTGGAAGCCCATAGAGGGCTATGGTGAAAAAGGAAATATCTTCCGTTCAAAACTGGAAAGAAGCTTTCTTAGAAACTGCTCTGTGTTCTGTTAATTCATCTCACAGAGTTACATCTTTCCCTTCAAGAAGCCTTTCGCTAAGGCTGTTCTTGTGGAATTGGCAAAGGGATATTTGGAAGCCCATAGAGGGCTATGGTGAAAAAGGAAATATCTTCCGTTCAAAACTGGAAAGAAGCTTTCTGAGAAACTGCTCTGTGTTCTGTTAATTCATCTCACAGAGTTACATCTTTCCCTTCAAGAAGCCTTTCGCTAAGGCTGTTCTTGTGGAATTGGCAAAGGGATATTTGGATGCCCATAGAGGGCTATGGTGAAAAAGGAAATATCTTCCGTTCAAAACTGGAAAGAAGCTTTCTGAGAAACTGCTCTGTGTTCTGTTAATTCATCTCACAGAGTTACATCTTTCCCTTCAAGAAGCCTTTCGCTAAGGCTGTTCTTGTGGAATTGGCAAAGGGATATTTGGAAGCCCATAGAGGGCTATGGTGAAAAAGGAAATATCTTCCGTTCAAAACTGGAAAGAAGCTTTCTGAGAAACTGCTCTGTGTTCTGTTAATTCATCTCACAGAGTTACATCTTTCCCTTCAAGAAGCCTTTCGCTAAGGCTGTTCTTGTGGAATTGGCAAAGGGATATTTGGAAGCCCATAGAGGGCTATGGTGAAAAAGGAAATATCTTCCGTTCAAAACTGGAAAGAAGCTTTCTGAGAAACTGCTCTGTGTTCTGTTAATTCATCTCACAGAGTTACATCTTTCCCTTCAAGAAGCCTTTCGCTAAGGCTGTTCTTGTGGAATTGGCAAAGGGATATTTGGAAGCCCATAGAGGGCTATGGTGAAAAAGGAAATATCTTCCGTTCAAAACTGGAAAGAAGCTTTCTGAGAAACTGCTCTGTGTTCTGTTAATTCATCTCACAGAGTTACATCTTTCCCTTCAAGAAGCCTTTCGCTAAGGCTGTTCTTGTGGAATTGGCAAAGGGATATTTGGAAGCCCATAGAGGGCTATGGTGAAAAAGGAAATATCTTCCGTTCAAAACTGGAAAGAAGCTTTCTGAGAAACTGCTCTGTGTTCTGTTAATTCATCTCACAGAGTTACATCTTTCCCTTCAAGAAGCCTTTCGCTAAGGCTGTTCTTGTGGAATTGGCAAAGGGATATTTGGAAGCCCATAGAGGGCTATGGTGAAAAAGGAAATATCTTCCGTTCAAAACTGGAAAGAAGCTTTCTGAGAAACTGCTCTGTGTTCTGTTAATTCATCTCACAGAGTTACATCTTTCCCTTCAAGAAGCCTTTCGCTAAGGCTGTTCTTGTGGAATTGGCAAAGGGATATTTGGAAGCCCATAGAGGGCTATGGTGAAAAAGGAAATATCTTCCGTTCAAAACTGGAAAGAAGCTTTCTGAGAAACTGCTCTGTGTTCTGTTAATTCATCTCACAGAGTTACATCTTTCCCTTCAAGAAGCCTTTCGCTAAGGCTGTTCTTGTGGAATTGGCAAAGGGATATTTGGAAGCCCATAGAGGGCTATGGTGAAAAAGGAAATATCTTCCGTTCAAAACTGGAAAGAAGCTTTCTGAGAAACTGCTCTGTGTTCTGTTAATTCATCTCACAGAGTTACATCTTTCCCTTCAAGAAGCCTTTCGCTAAGGCTGTTCTTGTGGAATTGGCAAAGGGATATTTGGAAGCCCATAGAGGGCTACGGTGAAAAAGGAAATATCTTCCGTTCAAAACTGGAAAGAAGCTTTCTGAGAAACTGCTCTGTGTTCTGTTAATTCATCTCACAGAGTTACATCTTTACCTTCAAGAAGCCTTTCGCTAAGGCTGTTCTTGTGGAATTGGCAAAGGGATATTTGGAAGCCCATAGAGGGCTACGGTGAAAAAGGAAATATCTTCCGTTCAAAACTGGAAAGAAGCTTTCTGAGAAACTGCTCTGTGTTCTGTTAATTCATCTCACAGAGTTACATCTTTCCCTTCAAGAAGCCTTTCGCTAAGGCTGTTCTTGTGGAATTGGCAAAGGGATATTTGGAAGCCCATAGAGGGCTACGGTGAAAAAGGAAATATCTTCCGTTCAAAACTGGAAAGAAGCTTTCTGAGAAACTGCTCTGTGTTCTGTTAATTCATCTCACAGAGTTACATCTTTCCCTTCAAGAAGCCTTTCGCTAAGGCTGTTCTTGTGGAATTGGCAAAGGGATATTTGGAAGCCCATAGAGGGCTATGGTGAAAAAGGAAATATCTTCCGTTCAAAACTGGAAAGAAGCTTTCTGAGAAACTGCTCTGTGTTCTGTTAATTCATCTCACAGAGTTACATCTTTCCCTTCAAGAAGCCTTTCGCTAAGGCTGTTCTTGTGGAATTGGCAAAGGGATATTTGGAAGCCCATAGAGGGCTATGGTGAAAAAGGAAATATCTTCCGTTCAAAACTGGAAAGAAGCTTTCTGAGAAACTGCTCTGTGTTCTGTCAATTCATCTCACAGAGTTACATCTTTCCCTTCAAGAAGTCTTTCGCTAAGGCTGTTCTTGTGGAATTGGCAAAGGGATATTTGGAAGCCCATAGAGGGCTATGGTGAAAAAGGAAATATCTTCCGTTCAAAACTGGAAAGAAGCTTTCTGAGAAACTGCTCTGTGTTCTGTTAATTCATCTCACAGAGTTACATCTTTCCCTTCAAGAAGCCTTTCGCTAAGGCTGTTCTTGTGGAATTGGCAAAGGGATATTTGGAAGCCCATAGAGGGCTATGGTGAAAAAGGAAATATCTTCCGTTCAAAACTGGAAAGAAGCTTTCTGAGAAACTGCTCTGTGTTCTGTTAATTCATCTCACAGAGTTACATCTTTCCCTTCAAGAAGCCTTTCGCTAAGGCTGTTCTTGTGGAATTGGCAAAGGGATATTTGGAAGCCCATAGAGGGCTATGGTGAAAAAGGAAATATCTTCCGTTCAAAACTGGAAAGAAGCTTTCTGAGAAACTGCTCTGTGTTCTGTTAATTCATCTCACAGAGTTACATCTTTCCCTTCAAGAAGCCTTTCGCTAAGGCTGTTCTTGTGGAGTTGGCAAAGGGATATTTGGAAGCCCATAGAGGGCTATGGTGAAAAAGGAAATATCTTCCGTTCAAAACTGGAAAGAAGCTTTCTGAGAAACTGCTCTGTGTTCTGTTAATTCATCTCACAGAGTTACATCTTTCCCTTCAAGAAGCCTTTCGCTAAGGCTGTTCTTGTGGAATTGGCAAAGGGATATTTGGAAGCCCTTAGAGGGCTATGGTGAAAAAGGAAATATCTTCCGTTCAAAACTGGAAAGAAGCTTTCTGAGAAACTGCTCTGTGTTCTGTTAATTTATCTGACAGAGTTACATCTTTCCCTTCAAGAAGCCTTTCGCTAAGGCTGTTCTTGTGGAATTGGCAAAGGGATATTTGGAAGCCCTTAGAGGGCTATGGTGAAAAAGGAAATATCTTCCGTTCAAAACTGGAAAGAAGCTTTCTGAGAAACTGCTCTGTGTTCTGTTAATTCATCTCACAGAGTTACATCTTTCCCTTCAAGAAGCCTTTCGCTAAGGCTGTTCTTGTGGAATTGGCAAAGGGATATTTGGAAGCCCATAGAGGGCTATGGTGAAAAAGGAAATATCTTCCGTTCAAAACTGGAAAGAAGCTTTCTGAGAAACTGCTCTGTGTTCTGTGAATTCATCTCACAGAGTTACATCTTTCCCTTCAAGAAGCCTTTCGCTAAGGCTGTTCTTGTGGAATTGGCAAAGGGATATTTGGAAGCCCATAGAGGGCTATGGTGAAAAAGGAAATATCTTCCGTTCAAAACTGGAAAGAAGCTTTCTGAGAAACTGCTCTGTGTTCTGTGAATTCATCTCACAGAGTTACATCTTTCCCTTCAAGAAGCCTTTCGCTAAGGCTGTTCTTGTGGAATTGGCAAAGGGATATTTGGAAGCCCATAGAGGGCTATGGTGAAAAAGGAAATATCTTCCGTTCAAAACTGGAAAGAAGCTTTCTGAGAAACTGCTCTGTGTTCTGTTAATTCATCTCACAGAGTTACATCTTTCCCTTCAAGAAGCCTTTCGCTAAGGCTGTTCTTGTGGAATTGGCAAAGGGATATTTGGAAGCCCATAGAGGGCTATGGTGAAAAAGGAAATATCTTCCGTTCAAAACTGGAAAGAAGCTTTCTGAGAAACTGCTCTGTGTTCTGTTAATTCATCTCACAGAGTTACATCTTTCCCTTCAAGAAGCCTTTCGCTAAGGCTGTTCTTGTGGAATTGGCAAAGGGATATTTGGAAGCCCATAGAGGGCTATGGTGAAAAAGGAAATATCTTCCGTTCAAAACTGGAAAGAAGCTTTCTGAGAAACTGCTCTGTGTTCTGTTAATTCATCTCACAGAGTTACATCTTTCCCTTCAAGAAGCCTTTCGCTAAGGCTGTTCTTGTGGAATTGGCAAAGGGATATTTGGAAGCCCATAGAGGGCTATGGTGAAAAAGGAAATATCTTCCGTTCAAAACTGGAAAGAAGCTTTCTGAGAAACTGCTCTGTGTTCTGTTAATTCATCTCACAGAGTTACATCTTTCCCTTCAAGAAGCCTTTCGCTAAGGCTGTTCTTGTGGAATTGGCAAAGGGATATTTGGAAGCCCATAGAGGGCTATGGTGAAAAAGGAAATATCTTCCGTTCAAAACTGGAAAGAAGCTTTCTGAGAAACTGCTCTGTGTTCTGTTAATTCATCTCACAGAGTTACATCTTTCCCTTCAAGAAGCCTTTCGCTAAGGCTGTTCTTGTGGAATTGGCAAAGGGATATTTGGAAGCCCATAGAGGGCTATGGTGAAAAAGGAAATATCTTCCGTTCAAAACTGGAAAGAAGCTTTCTGAGAAACTGCTCTGTGTTCTGTTAATTCATCTCACAGAGTTACATCTTTCCCTTCAAGAAGCCTTTCGCTAAGGCTGTTCTTGTGGAGTTGGCAAAGGGATATTTGGAAGCCCATAGAGGGCTATGGTGAAAAAGGAAATATCTTCCGTTCAAAACTGGAAAGAAGCTTTCTGAGAAACTGCTCTGTGTTCTGTTAATTCATCTCACAGAGTTACATCTTTCCCTTCAAGAAGCCTTTCGCTAAGGCTGTTCTTGTGGAATTGGCAAAGGGATATTTGGAAGCCCATAGAGGGCTATGGTGAAAAAGGAAATATCTTCCGTTCAAAACTGGAAAGAAGCTTTCTGAGAAACTGCTCTGTGTTCTGTTAATTCATCTGACAGAGTTACATCTTTCCCTTCAAGAAGCCTTTCGCTAAGGCTGTTCTTGTGGAATTGGCAAAGGGATATTTGGAAGCCCATAGAGGGCTATGGTGAAAAAGGAAATATCTTCCGTTCAAAACTGGAAAGAAGCTTTCTGAGAAACTGCTCTGTGTTCTGTGAATTCATCTGACAGAGTTACATCTTTCCCTTCAAGAAGCCTTTCGCTAAGACTGTTCTTGTGGAATTGGCAAAGGGATATTTGGAAGCCCATAGAGGGCTATGGTGAAAAAGGAAATATCTTCCGTTCAAAACTGGAAAGAAGCTTTCTGAGAAACTGCTCTGTGTTCTGTGAATTCATCTCACAGAGTTACATCTTTCCCTTCAAGAAGCCTTTCGCTAAGGCTGTTCTTGTGGAATTGGCAAAGGGATATTTGGAAGCCCATAGAGGGCTATGGTGAAAAAGGAAATATCTTCCGTTCAAAACTGGAAAGAAGCTTTCTGAGAAACTGCTCTGTGTTCTGTTAATTCATCTCACAGAGATACATCTTTCCCTTCAAGAAGCCTTTCGCTAAGGCTCTTCTTGTGGAATTGGCAAAGGGATATTTGGAAGCCCATAGAGGGCTATGGTGAAAAAGGAAATATCTTCCGTTCAAAACTGGAAAGAAGCTTTCTGAGAAACTGCTCTGTGTTCTGTTAATTCATCTCACAGAGTTACATCTTTCCCTTCAAGAAGCCTTTCGCTAAGGCTGTTCTTGTGGAATTGGCAAAGGGATATTTGGAAGCCCATAGAGGGCTATGGTGAAAAAGGAAATATCTTCCGTTCAAAACTGGAAAGAAGCTTTCTGAGAAACTGCTCTGTGTTCTGTTAATTCATCTCACAGAGTTACATCTTTCCCTTCAAGAAGCCTTTCGCTAAGGCTGTTCTTGTGGAATTGGCAAAGGGATATTTGGAAGCCCATAGAGGGCTATGGTGAAAAAGGAAATATCTTCCGTTCAAAACTGGAAAGAAGCTTTCTGAGAAACTGCTCTGTGTTCTGTTAATTCATCTCACAGAGTTACATCTTTCCCTTCAAGAAGCCTTTCGCTAAGGCTGTTCTTGTGGAATTGGCAAAGGGATATTTGGAAGCCCATAGAGGGCTATGGTGAAAAAGGAAATATCTTCCGTTCAAAACTGGAAAGAAGCTTTCTGAGAAACTGCTCTGTGTTCTGTTAATTCATCTCACAGAGTTACATCTTTCCCTTCAAGAAGCCTTTCGCTAAGGCTGTTCTTGTGGAATTGGCAAAGGGATATTTGGAAGCCCATAGAGGGCTATGGTGTAAAAGGAAATATCTTCCGTTCAAAACTGGAAAGAAGCTTTCTGAGAAACTGCTCTGTGTTCTGTTAATTGATCTCACAGAGTTACATCTTTCCCTTCAAGAAGCCTTTCGCTAAGTCTGTTCTTGTGGAATTGGCAAAGGGATATTTGGAAGCCCATAGAGGGCTATGGTGAAAAAGGAAATATCTTCCGTTCAAAACTGGAAAGAAGCTTTCTGAGAAACTGCTCTGTGTTCTGTTAATTCATCTCACAGAGTTACATCTTTCCCTTCAAGAAGCCTTTCGCTAAGGCTGTTCTTGTGGAATTGGCAAAGGGATATTTGGAAGCCCATAGAGGGCTATGGTGAAAAAGGAAATATCTTCCGTTCAAAACTGGAAAGAAGCTTTCTGAGAAACTGCTCTGTGTTCTGTTAATTCATCTCACAGAGTTACATCTTTCCCTTCAAGAAGCCTTTCGCTAAGGCTGTTCTTGTGGAATTGGCAAAGGGATATTTGGAAGCCCATAGAGGGCTATGGTGAAAAAGGAAATATCTTCCGTTCAAAACTGGAAAGAAGCTTTCTGAGAAACTGCTCTGTGTTCTGTTAATTCATCTCACAGAGTTACATCTTTCCCTTCAAGAAGCCTTTCGCTAAGGCTGTTCTTGTGGAATTGGCAAAGGGATATTTGGAAGCCCATAGATGGCTATGGTGAAAAAGGAAATATCTTCCGTTCAAAACTGGAAAGAAGCTTTCTGAGAAACTGCTCTGTGTTCTGTTAATTCATCTCACAGAGTTACATCTTTCCCTTCAAGAAGCCTTTCGCTAAGGCTGTTCTTGTGGAATTGGCAAATTGATATTTGGAAGCCCTTAGAGAGCTATGGTGAAAAAGGAAATATCTTCCGTTCAAAACTGGAAAGAAGCTTTCTGAGAAACTGCTCTGTGTTCTGTTAATTCATCTCACAGAGTTACATCTTTCCCTTCAAGAAGCCTTTCGCTAAGGCTGTTCTTGTGGAATTGGCAAAGGGATATTTGGAAGCCCATAGAGGGCTATGGTGAAAAAGGAAATATCTTCCGTTGAAAACTGGAAAGAAGCTTTCTGAGAAACTGCCCTGTGTTCTGTTAATTCATCTCACAGAGTTACACCTTTCCCTTCAAGAAGCCTTTCGCTAAGGCTGTTCTTGTGGAGTTGGCAAAGGGATATTTGGAAGCCCATAGAGGGCTATGGTGAAAAAGGAAATATCTTCCGTTCAAAACTGGAAAGAAGCTTTCTGAGAAACTGCTCTGTGTTCTGTTAATTCATCTCACAGAGTTACATCTTTCCCTTCAAGAAGCCTTTCGCTAAGGCTGTTCTTGTGGAGTTGGCAAAGGGATATTTGGAAGCCCATAGAGGGCTATGGTGAAAAAGGAAATATCTTCCGTTCAAAACTGGAAAGAAGCTTTCTGAGAAACTGCTCTGTGTTCTGTTAATTCATCTCACAGAGTTACATCTTTCCCTTCAAGAAGCCTTTCGCTAAGGCTGTTCTTGTGGAGTTGGCAAAGGGATATTTGGAAGCCCATAGAGGGCTATGGTGAAAAAGGAAATATCTTCCGTTCAAAACTGGAAAGAAGCTTTCTGAGAAACTGCTCTGTGTTCTGTTAATTCATCTCACAGAGTTACATCTTTCCCTTCAAGAAGCCTTTCGCTAAGGCTGTTCTTGTGGAATTGGCAAATGGATATTTGGAAGCCCATAGAGGGCTATGGTGAAAAAGGAAATATCTTCCGTTCAAAACTGGAAAGAAGCTTTCTGAGAAACTGCTCTGTGTTCTGTTAATTCATCTCACAGAGTTACATCTTTCCCTTCAAGAAGCCTTTCGCTAAGGCTGTTCTTGTGGAATTGGCAAAGGGATATTTGGAAGCCCATAGAGGGCTATGGTGAAAAAGGAAATATCTTCCGTTCAAAACTGGAAAGAAGCTTTCTGAGAAACTGCTCTGTGTTCTGTTAATTCATCTCACAGGGTTACATCTTTCCCTTCAAGAAGCCTTTCGCTAAGGCTGTTCTTGTGGAATTGGCAAAGGGATATTTGGAAGCCCATAGAGGGCTATGGTGAAAAAGGAAATATCTTCCGTTCAAAACTGGAAAGAAGCTTTCTGAGAAACTGCTCTGTGTTCTGTTAATTCATCTCACAGAGTTACATCTTTCCCTTCAAGAAGCCTTTCGCTAAGGCTGTTCTTGTGGAATTGGCAAAGGGATATTTGGAAGCCCATAGAGGGCTATGGTGAAAAAGGAAATATCTTCCGTTCAAAACTGGAAAGAAGCTTTCTGAGAAACTGCTCTGTGTTCTGTTAATTCATCTCACAGAGTTACATCTTTCCCTTCAAGAAGCCTTTCGCTAAGGCTGTTCTTGTGGAATTGGCAAAGGGATATTTGGAAGCCCATAGAGGGCTATGGTGAAAAAGGAAATATCTTCCGTTCAAAACTGGAAAGAAGCTTTCTGAGAAACTGCTCTGTGTTCTGTGAATTCATCTCACAGAGTTACATCTTTCCCTTCAAGAAGCCTTTCGCTAAGGCTGTTCTTGTGGAATTGGCAAAGGGATATTTGGAAGCCCATAGAGGGCTATGGTGAAAAAGGAAATATCTTCCGTTCAAAACTGGAAAGAAGCTTTCTGAGAAACTGCTCTGTGTTCTGTTAATTCATCTCACAGAGTTACATCTTTCCCTTCAAGAATCCTTTCGCTAAGGCTGTTCTTGTGGAATTGGCAAAGGGATATTTGGAAGCCCATAGAGGGCTATGGTGAAAAAGGAAATATCTTCCGTTCAAAACTGGAAAGAAGCTTTCTGAGAAACTGCTCTGTGTTCTGTTAATTCATCTCACAGAGTTACATCTTTCCCTTCAAGAAGCCTTTCGCTAAGGCTGTTCTTGTGGAATTGGCAAAGGGATATTTGGAAGCCCATAGAGGGCTATGGTGAAAAAGGAAATATCTTCCGTTCAAAACTGGAAAGAAGCTTTCTGAGAAACTGCTCTGTGTTCTGTTAATTCATCTCACAGAGTTACATCTTTCCCTTCAAGAAGCCTTTCGCTAAGGCTGTTCTTGTGGAATTGGCAAAGGGATATTTGGAAGCCCTTAGAGAGCTATGGTGAAAAAGGAAATATCTTCCGTTCAAAACTGGAAAGAAGCTTTCTGAGAAACTGCTCTGTGTTCTGTTAATTCATCTCACAGAGTTACATCTTTCCCTTCAAGAAGCCTTTCGCTAAGGCTGTTCTTGTGGAATTGGCAAAGGGATATTTGGAAGCCCATAGAGGGCTATGGTGAAAAAGGAAATATCTTCCGTTCAAAACTGGAAAGAAGCTTTCTGAGAAACTGCCCTGTGTTCTGTTAATTCATCTCACAGAGTTACATCTTTCCCTTCAAGAAGCCTTTCGCTAAGGCTGTTCTTGTGGAATTGGCAAAGGGATATTTGGAAGCCCATAGAGGGCTATGGTGAAAAAGGAAATATCTTCCGTTCAAAACTGGAAAGAAGCTTTCTGAGAAACTGCTCTGTGTTCTGTTAATTCATCTCACAGAGTTACATCTTTCCCTTCAAGAAGCCTTTCGCTAAGGCTGTTCTTGTGGAATTGGCAAAGGGATATTTGGAAGCCCATAGAGGGCTATGGTGAAAAAGGAAATATCTTCCGTTCAAAACTGGAAAGAAGCTTTCTGAGAAACTGCTCTGTGTTCTGTTAATTCATCTCACAGAGTTACATCTTTCCCTTCAAGAAGCCTTTCGCTAAGGCTGTTC
Source organism: Chlorocebus sabaeus (assembly GCF_047675955.1). Classification (NCBI taxonomy): domain Eukaryota; kingdom Metazoa; phylum Chordata; class Mammalia; order Primates; family Cercopithecidae; genus Chlorocebus; species Chlorocebus sabaeus. The sequence continues at coordinate 96,787 of NW_027327712.1, read as the reverse complement.
TTGTGGAATTGGCAAAGGGATATTTGGAAGCCCATAGAGGGCTATGGTGAAAAAGGAAATATCTTCCGTTCAAAACTGGAAAGAAGCTTTCTGAGAAACTGCTCTGTGTTCTGTTAATTCATCTCACAGAGTTACATCTTTCCCTTCAAGAAGCCTTTCGCTAAGGCTGTTCTTGTGGAATTGGCAAAGGGATATTTGGAAGCCCATAGAGGGCTATGGTGAAAAAGGAAATATCTTCCGTTCAAAACTGGAAAGAAGCTTTCTGAGAAACTGCTCTGTGTTCTGTTAATTCATCTCACAGAGTTACATCTTTCCCTTCAAGAAGCCTTTCGCTAAGGCTGTTCTTGTGGAGTTGGCAAAGGGATATTTGGAAGCCCATAGAGGGCTATGGTGAAAAAGGAAATATCTTCCGTTCAAAACTGGAAAGAAGCTTTCTGAGAAACTGCTCTGTGTTCTGTTAATTCATCTCACAGAGTTACATCTTTCCCTTCAAGAAGCCTTTCGCTAAGGCTGTTCTTGTGGAGTTGGCAAAGGGATATTTGGAAGCCCATAGAGGGCTATGGTGAAAAAGGAAATATCTTCCGTTCAAAACTGGAAAGAAGCTTTCTGAGAAACTGCTCTGTGTTCTGTTAATTCATCTCACAGAGTTACATCTTTCCCTTCAAGAAGCCTTTCGCTAAGGCTGTTCTTGTGGAATTGGCAAAGGGATATTTGGAAGCCCATAGAGGGCTATGGTGAAAAAGGAAATATCTTCCGTTCAAAACTGGAAAGAAGCTTTCTGAGAAACTGCTCTGTGTTCTGTTAATTCATCTCACAGAGTTACATCTTTCCCTTCAAGAAGCCTTTCGCTAAGGCTGTTCTTGTGGAATTGGCAAAGGGATATTTGGAAGCCCATAGAGGGCTATGGTGAAAAAGGAAATATCTTCCGTTCAAAACTGGAAAGAAGCTTTCTGAGAAACTGCTCTGTGTTCTGTTAATTCATCTCACAGAGTTACATCTTTCCCTTCAAGAAGCCTTTCGCTAAGGCTGTTCTTGTGGAATTGGCAAAGGGATATTTGGAAGCCCATAGAGGGCTATGGTGAAAAAGGAAATATCTTCCGTTCAAAACTGGAAAGAAGCTTTCTGAGAAACTGCTCTGTGTTCTGTTAATTCATCTCACAGAGTTACATCTTTCCCTTCAAGAAGCCTTTCGCTAAGGCTGTTCTTGTGGAATTGGCAAAGGGATATTTGGAAGCCCATAGAGGGCTATGGTGAAAAAGGAAATATCTTCCGTTCAAAACTGGAAAGAAGCTTTCTGAGAAACTGCTCTGTGTTCTGTTAATTCATCTCACAGAGTTACATCTTTCCCTTCAAGAAGCCTTTCGCTAAGGCTGTTCTTGTGGAATTGGCAAAGGGATATTTGGAAGCCCATAGAGGGCTATGGTGAAAAAGGAAATATCTTCCGTTCAAAACTGGAAAGAAGCTTTCTGAGAAACTGCTCTGTGTTCTGTTAATTCATCTCACAGAGTTACATCTTTCCCTTCAAGAAGCCTTTCGCTAAGGCTGTTCTTGTGGAATTGGCAAAGGGATATTTGGAAGCCCATAGAGGGCTATGGTGAAAAAGGAAATATCTTCCGTTCAAAACTGGAAAGAAGCTTTCTGAGAAACTGCTCTGTGTTCTGTTAATTCATCTCACAGAGTTACATCTTTCCCTTCAAGAATCCTTTCGCTAAGGCTGTTCTTGTGGAATTGGCAAAGGGATATTTGGAAGCCCATAGAGGGCTATGGTGAAAAAGGAAATATCTTCCGTTCAAAACTGGAAAGAAGCTTTCTGAGAAACTGCTCTGTGTTCTGTTAATTCATCTCACAGAGTTACATCTTTCCCTTCAAGAAGCCTTTCGCTAAGGCTGTTCTTGTGGAATTGGCAAAGGGATATTTGGAAGCCCATAGAGGGCTATGGTGAAAAAGGAAATATCTTCCGTTCAAAACTGGAAAGAAGCTTTCTGAGAAACTGCTCTGTGTTCTGTTAATTCATCTCACAGAGTTACATCTTTCCCTTCAAGAAGCCTTTCGCTAAGGCTGTTCTTGTGGAATTGGCAAAGGGATATTTGGAAGCCCTTAGAGAGCTATGGTGAAAAAGGAAATATCTTCCGTTCAAAACTGGAAAGAAGCTTTCTGAGAAACTGCTCTGTGTTCTGTTAATTCATCTCACAGAGTTACATCTTTCCCTTCAAGAAGCCTTTCGCTAAGGCTGTTCTTGTGGAATTGGCAAAGGGATATTTGGAAGCCCATAGAGGGCTATGGTGAAAAAGGAAATATCTTCCGTTCAAAACTGGAAAGAAGCTTTCTGAGAAACTGCCCTGTGTTCTGTTAATTCATCTCACAGAGTTACATCTTTCCCTTCAAGAAGCCTTTCGCTAAGGCTGTTCTTGTGGAATTGGCAAAGGGATATTTGGAAGCCCATAGAGGGCTATGGTGAAAAAGGAAATATCTTCCGTTCAAAACTGGAAAGAAGCTTTCTGAGAAACTGCTCTGTGTTCTGTTAATTCATCTCACAGAGTTACATCTTTCCCTTCAAGAAGCCTTTCGCTAAGGCTGTTCTTGTGGAATTGGCAAAGGGATATTTGGAAGCCCATAGAGGGCTATGGTGAAAAAGGAAATATCTTCCGTTCAAAACTGGAAAGAAGCTTTCTGAGAAACTGCTCTGTGTTCTGTTAATTCATCTCACAGAGTTACATCTTTCCCTTCAAGAAGCCTTTCGCTAAGGCTGTTCTTGTGGAATTGGCAAAGGGATATTTGGAAGCCCATAGAGGGCTATGGTGAAAAAGGAAATATCTTCCGTTCAAAACTGGAAAGAAGCTTTCTGAGAAACTGCTCTGTGTTCTGTTAATTCATCTCACAGAGTTACATCTTTCCCTTCAAGAAGCCTTTCGCTAAGGCTGTTCTTGTGGAATTGGCAAAGGGATATTTGGAAGCCCATAGAGGGCTATGGTGAAAAAGGAAATATCTTCCGTTCAAAACTGGAAAGAAGCTTACTGAGAAACTGCTCTGTGTTCTGTTAATTCATCTCACAGAGTTACATCTTTCCCTTCAAGAAGCCTTTCGCTAAGGCTGTTCTTGTGGAATTGGCAAAGGGATATTTGGAAGCCCATAGAGGGCTATGGTGAAAAAGGAAATATCTTCCGTTCAAAACTGGAAAGAAGCTTTCTGAGAAACTGCTCTGTGTTCTGTTAATTCATCTCACAGAGTTACATCTTTCCCTTCAAGAAGCCTTTCGCTAAGGCTGTTCTTGTGGAATTGGCAAAGGGATATTTGGAAGCCCATAGAGGGCTATGGTGAAAAAGGAAATATCTTCCGTTCAAAACTGGAAAGAAGCTTTCTGAGAAACTGCTCTGTGTTCTGTTAATTCATCTCACAGAGTTACATCTTTCCCTTCAAGAAGCCTTTCGCTAAGGCTGTTCTTGTGGAATTGGCAAAGGGATATTTGGAAGCCCATAGAGGGCTACGGTGAAAAAGGAAATATCTTCCGTTCAAAACAGGAAAGAAGCTTTCTGAGAAACTGCTCTGTGTTCTGTTAATTCATCTCACAGAGTTACATCTTTACCTTCAAGAAGCCTTTCGCTAAGGCTGTTCTTGTGGAATTGGCAAAGGGATATTTGGAAGCCCATAGAGGGCTACGGTGAAAAAGGAAATATCTTCCGTTCAAAACTGGAAAGAAGCTTTCTGAGAAACTGCTCTGTGTTCTGTTAATTCATCTCACAGAGTTACATCTTTCCCTTCAAGAAGCCTTTCGCTAAGGCTGTTCTTGTGGAATTGGCAAAGGGATATTTGGAAGCCCATAGAGGGCTACGGTGAAAAAGGAAATATCTTCCGTTCAAAACTGGAAAGAAGCTTTCTGAGAAACTGCTCTGTGTTCTGTTAATTCATCTCACAGAGTTACATCTTTCCCTTCAAGAAGCCTTTCGCTAAGGCTGTTCTTGTGGAATTGGCAAAGGGATATTTGGAAGCCCATAGAGGGCTATGGTGAAAAAGGAAATATCTTCCGTTCAAAACTGGAAAGAAGCTTTCTGAGAAACTGCTCTGTGTTCTGTTAATTCATCTCACAGAGTTACATCTTTCCCTTCAAGAAGCCTTTCGCTAAGGCTGTTCTTGTGGAATTGGCAAAGGGATATTTGGAAGCCCATAGAGGGCTATGGTGAAAAAGGAAATATCTTCCGTTCAAAACTGGAAAGAAGCTTTCTGAGAAACTGCTCTGTGTTCTGTCAATTCATCTCACAGAGTTACATCTTTCCCTTCAAGAAGTCTTTCGCTAAGGCTGTTCTTGTGGAATTGGCAAAGGGATATTTGGAAGCCCATAGAGGGCTATTGTGAAAAAGGAAATATCTTCCGTTCAAAACTGGAAAGAAGCTTTCTGAGAAACTGCTCTGTGTTCTGTTAATTCATCTCACAGAGTTACATCTTTCCCTTCAAGAAGCCTTTCGCTAAGGCTGTTCTTGTGGAATTGGCAAAGGGATATTTGGAAGCCCATAGAGGGCTATGGTGAAAAAGGAAATATCTTCCGTTCAAAACTGGAAAGAAGCTTTCTGAGAAACTGCTCTGTGTTCTGTTAATTCATCTCACAGAGTTACATCTTTCCCTTCAAGAAGCCTTTCGCTAAGGCTGTTCTTGTGGAATTGGCAAAGGGATATTTGGAAGCCCATAGAGGGCTATGGTGAAAAAGGAAATATCTTCCGTTCAAAACTGGAAAGAAGCTTTCTGAGAAACTGCTCTGTGTTCTGTTAATTCATCTCACAGAGTTACATCTTTCCCTTCAAGAAGCCTTTCGCTAAGGCTGTTCTTGTGGAGTTGGCAAAGGGATATTTGGAAGCCCATAGAGGGCTATGGTGAAAAAGGAAATATCTTCCGTTCAAAACTGGAAAGAAGCTTTCTGAGAAACTGCTCTGTGTTCTGTTAATTCATCTCACAGAGTTACATCTTTCCCTTCAAGAAGCCTTTCGCTAAGGCTGTTCTTGTGGAATTGGCAAAGGGATATTTGGAAGCCCTTAGAGGGCTATGGTGAAAAAGGAAATATCTTCCGTTCAAAACTGGAAAGAAGCTTTCTGAGAAACTGCTCTGTGTTCTGTTAATTCATCTGACAGAGTTACATCTTTCCCTTCAAGAAGCCTTTCGCTAAGGCTGTTCTTGTGGAATTGGCAAAGGGATATTTGGAAGCCCTTAGAGGGCTATGGTGAAAAAGGAAATATCTTCCGTTCAAAACTGGAAAGAAGCTTTCTGAGAAACTGCTCTGTGTTCTGTTAATTCATCTCACAGAGTTACATCTTTCCCTTCAAGAAGCCTTTCGCTAAGGCTGTTCTTGTGGAATTGGCAAAGGGATATTTGGAAGCCCATAGAGGGCTATGGTGAAAAAGGAAATATCTTCCGTTCAAAACTGGAAAGAAGCTTTCTGAGAAACTGCTCTGTGTTCTGTGAATTCATCTCACAGAGTTACATCTTTCCCTTCAAGAAGCCTTTCGCTAAGGCTGTTCTTGTGGAATTGGCAAAGGGATATTTGGAAGCCCATAGAGGGCTATGGTGAAAAAGGAAATATCTTCCGTTCAAAACTGGAAAGAAGCTTTCTGAGAAACTGCTCTGTGTTCTGTGAATTCATCTCACAGAGTTACATCTTTCCCTTCAAGAAGCCTTTCGCTAAGGCTGTTCTTGTGGAATTGGCAAAGGGATATTTGGAAGCCCATAGAGGGCTATGGTGAAAAAGGAAATATCTTCCGTTCAAAACTGGAAAGAAGCTTTCTGAGAAACTGCTCTGTGTTCTGTCAATTCATCTCACAGAGTTACATCTTTCCCTTCAAGAAGTCTTTCGCTAAGGCTGTTCTTGTGGAATTGGCAAAGGGATATTTGGAAGCCCATAGAGGGCTATTGTGAAAAAGGAAATATCTTCCGTTCAAAACTGGAAAGAAGCTTTCTGAGAAACTGCTCTGTGTTCTGTTAATTCATCTCACAGAGTTACATCTTTCCCTTCAAGAAGCCTTTCGCTAAGGCTGTTCTTGTGGAATTGGCAAAGGGATATTTGGAAGCCCATAGAGGGCTATGGTGAAAAAGGAAATATCTTCCGTTCAAAACTGGAAAGAAGCTTTCTGAGAAACTGCTCTGTGTTCTGTTAATTCATCTCACAGAGTTACATCTTTCCCTTCAAGAAGCCTTTCGCTAAGGCTGTTCTTGTGGAATTGGCAAAGGGATATTTGGAAGCCCATAGAGGGCTATGGTGAAAAAGGAAATATCTTCCGTTCAAAACTGGAAAGAAGCTTTCTGAGAAACTGCTCTGTGTTCTGTTAATTCATCTCACAGAGTTACATCTTTCCCTTCAAGAAGCCTTTCGCTAAGGCTGTTCTTGTGGAGTTGGCAAAGGGATATTTGGAAGCCCATAGAGGGCTATGGTGAAAAAGGAAATATCTTCCGTTCAAAACTGGAAAGAAGCTTTCTGAGAAACTGCTCTGTGTTCTGTTAATTCATCTCACAGAGTTACATCTTTCCCTTCAAGAAGCCTTTCGCTAAGGCTGTTCTTGTGGAATTGGCAAAGGGATATTTGGAAGCCCTTAGAGGGCTATGGTGAAAAAGGAAATATCTTCCGTTCAAAACTGGAAAGAAGCTTTCTGAGAAACTGCTCTGTGTTCTGTTAATTCATCTGACAGAGTTACATCTTTCCCTTCAAGAAGCCTTTCGCTAAGGCTGTTCTTGTGGAATTGGCAAAGGGATATTTGGAAGCCCTTAGAGGGCTATGGTGAAAAAGGAAATATCTTCCGTTCAAAACTGGAAAGAAGCTTTCTGAGAAACTGCTCTGTGTTCTGTTAATTCATCTCACAGAGTTACATCTTTCCCTTCAAGAAGCCTTTCGCTAAGGCTGTTCTTGTGGAATTGGCAAAGGGATATTTGGAAGCCCATAGAGGGCTATGGTGAAAAAGGAAATATCTTCCGTTCAAAACTGGAAAGAAGCTTTCTGAGAAACTGCTCTGTGTTCTGTGAATTCATCTCACAGAGTTACATCTTTCCCTTCAAGAAGCCTTTCGCTAAGGCTGTTCTTGTGGAATTGGCAAAGGGATATTTGGAAGCCCATAGAGGGCTATGGTGAAAAAGGAAATATCTTCCGTTCAAAACTGGAAAGAAGCTTTCTGAGAAACTGCTCTGTGTTCTGTGAATTCATCTCACAGAGTTACATCTTTCCCTTCAAGAAGCCTTTCGCTAAGGCTGTTCTTGTGGAATTGGCAAAGGGATATTTGGAAGCCCATAGAGGGCTATGGTGAAAAAGGAAATATCTTCCGTTCAAAACTGGAAAGAAGCTTTCTGAGAAACTGCTCTGTGTTCTGTTAATTCATCTCACAGAGTTACATCTTTCCCTTCAAGAAGCCTTTCGCTAAGGCTGTTCTTGTGGAATTGGCAAAGGGATATTTGGAAGCCCATAGAGGGCTATGGTGAAAAAGGAAATATCTTCCGTTCAAAACTGGAAAGAAGCTTTCTGAGAAACTGCTCTGTGTTCTGTTAATTCATCTCACAGAGTTACATCTTTCCCTTCAAGAAGCCTTTCGCTAAGGCTGTTCTTGTGGAATTGGCAAAGGGATATTTGGAAGCCCATAGAGGGCTATGGTGAAAAAGGAAATATCTTCCGTTCAAAACTGGAAAGAAGCTTTCTGAGAAACTGCTCTGTGTTCTGTTAATTCATCTCACAGAGTTACATCTTTCCCTTCAAGAAGCCTTTCGCTAAGGCTGTTCTTGTGGAATTGGCAAAGGGATATTTGGAAGCCCATAGAGGGCTATGGTGAAAAAGGAAATATCTTCCGTTCAAAACTGGAAAGAAGCTTTCTGAGAAACTGCTCTGTGTTCTGTTAATTCATCTCACAGAGTTACATCTTTCCCTTCAAGAAGCCTTTCGCTAAGGCTGTCCTTGTGGAATTGGCAAAGGGATATTTGGAAGCCCATAGAGGGCTATGGTGAAAAAGGAAATATCTTCCGTTCAAAACTGGAAAGAAGCTTTCTGAGAAACTGCTCTGTGTTCTGTTAATTCATCTCACAGAGTTACATCTTTCCCTTCAAGAAGCCTTTCGCTAAGGCTGTTCTTGTGGAATTGGCAAAGGGATATTTGGAAGCCCATAGAGGGCTATGGTGAAAAAGGAAATATCTTCCGTTCAAAACTGGAAAGAAGCTTTCTGAGAAACTGCTCTGTGTTCTGTTAATTCATCTCACAGAGTTACATCTTTCCCTTCAAGAAGCCTTTCGCTAAGGCTGTTCTTGTGGAGTTGGCAAAGGGATATTTGGAAGCCCATAGAGGGCTATGGTGAAAAAGGAAATATCTTCCGTTCAAAACTGGAAAGAAGCTTTCTGAGAAACTGCTCTGTGTTCTGTTAATTCATCTCACAGAGTTACATCTTTCCCTTCAAGAAGCCTTTCGCTAAGGCTCTTCTTGTGGAATTGGCAAAGGGATATTTGGAAGCCCATAGAGGGCTATGGTGAAAAAGGAAATATCTTCCGTTCAAAACTGGAAAGAAGCTTTCTGAGAAACTGCTCTGTGTTCTGTTAATTCATCTCACAGAGTTACATCTTTCCCTTCAAGAAGCCTTTCGCTAAGGCTGTTCTTGTGGAATTGGCAAAGGGATATTTGGAAGCCCATAGAGGGCTATGGTGAAAAAGGAAATATCTTCCGTTCAAAACTGGAAAGAAGCTTTCTGAGAAACTGCTCTGTGTTCTGTTAATTCATCTCACAGAGTTACATCTTTCCCTTCAAGAAGCCTTTCGCTAAGGCTGTTCTTGTGGAATTGGCAAAGGGATATTTGGAAGCCCATAGAGGGCTATGGTGAAAAAGGAAATATCTTCCGTTCAAAACTGGAAAGAAGCTTTCTGAGAAACTGCTCTGTGTTCTGTTAATTCATCTCACAGAGTTACATCTTTCCCTTCAAGAAGCCTTTCGCTAAGGCTGTTCTTGTGGAATTGGCAAAGGGATATTTGGAAGCCCATAGAGGGCTATGGTGAAAAAGGAAATATCTTCCGTTCAAAACTGGAAAGAAGCTTTCTGAGAAACTGCTCTGTGTTCTGTTAATTCATCTCACAGAGTTACATCTTTCCCTTCAAGAAGCCTTTCGCTAAGGCTGTTCTTGTGGAATTGGCAAAGGGATATTTGGAAGCCCATAGAGGGCTATGGTGAAAAAGGAAATATCTTCCGTTGAAAACTGGAAAGAAGCTTTCTGAGAAACTGCTCTGTGTTCTGTTAATTCATCTCACAGAGTTACATCTTTCCCTTCAAGAAGCCTTTCGCTAAGGCTGTTCTTGTGGAATTGGCAAAGGGATATTTGGAAGCCCATAGAGGGCTATGGTGAAAAAGGAAATATCTTCCGTTCAAAACTGGAAAGAAGCTTTCTGAGAAACTGCTCTGTGTTCTGTTAATTCATCTCACAGAGTTACATCTTTCCCTTCAAGAAGCCTTTCGCTAAGGCTGTTCTTGTGGAATTGGCAAAGGGATATTTGGAAGCCCATAGAGGGCTATGGTGAAAAAGGAAATATCTTCCGTTCAAAACTGGAAAGAAGCTTTCTGAGAAACTGCTCTGTGTTCTGTTAATTCATCTCACAGAGTTACATCTTTCCCTTCAAGAAGCCTTTCGCTAAGGCTGTTCTTGTGGAATTGGCAAAGGGATATTTGGAAGCCCATAGAGGGCTATGGTGAAAAAGGAAATATCTTCCGTTCAAAACTGGAAAGAAGCTTTCTGAGAAACTGCCCTGTGTTCTGTTAATTCATCTCACAGAGTTACATCTTTCCCTTCAAGAAGCCTTTCGCTAAGGCTGTTCTTGTGGAATTGGCAAAGGGATATTTGGAAGCCCATAGAGGGCTATGGTGAAAAAGGAAATACCTTCCGTTCAAAACTGGAAAGAAGCTTTCTGAGAAACTGCTCTGTGTTCTGTTAATTCATCTCACAGAGTTACATCTTTCCCTTCAAGAAGCCTTTCGCTAAGGCTGTTCTTGTGGAATTGGCAAAGGGATATTTGGAAGCCCATAGAGGGCTATGGTGAAAAAGGAAATATCTTCCGTTCAAAACTGGAAAGAAGCTTTCTGAGAAACTGCTCTGTGTTCTGTTAATTCATCTCACAGAGTTACATCTTTCCCTTCAAGAAGCCTTTCGCTAAGGCTGTTCTTGTGGAATTGGCAAAGGGATATTTGGAAGCCCATAGAGGGCTATGGTGAAAAAGGAAATATCTTCCGTTCAAAACTGGAAAGAAGCTTTCTGAGAAACTGCTCTGTGTTCTGTTAATTCATCTCACAGAGTTACATCTTTCCCCTCAAGAAGCCTTTCGCTAAGGCTGTTCTTGTGGAACTGGCAAAGGGATATTTGGAAGCCCATAGAGGGCTATGGTGAAAAAGGAAATATCTTCCGTTCAAAACTGGAAAGAAGCTTTCTGAGAAACTGCTCTGTGTTCTGTTAATTCATCTCACAGAGTTACATCTTTCCCTTCAAGAAGCCTTTCGCTAAGGCTGTTCTTGTGGACTTGGCAAAGGGATATTTGGAAGCCCATAGAGGGCTATGGTGAAAAAGGAAATATCTTCCGTTCAAAACTGGAAAGAAGCTTTCTGAGAAACTGCTCTGTGTTCTGTTAATTCATCTCACAGAGTTACATCTTTCCCTTCAAGAAGCCTTTCGCTAAGGCTGTTCTTGTGGAATTGGCAAAGGGATATTTGGAAGCCCGTAGAGGGCTATGGTGAAAAAGGAAATATCTTACGTTCAGAACTGGAAAGAAGCTTTCTGAGAAACTGCTCTGTGTTCTGTTAATTCATCTCACAGAGTTACATCTTTCCCTTCAAGAAGCCTTTCGCTAAGGCTGTTCTTGGGGAATTGGCAAAGGGATATTTGGAAGCCCATAGAGGGCTATGGTGAAAAAGGAAATATCTTCCGTTCAAAACTGGAAAGAAGCTTTCTGAGAAACTGCTCTGTGTTCTGTTAATTCATCTCACAGAGTTACATCTTTCCCTTCAAGAAGCCTTTCGCTAAGGCTGTTCTTGTGGAATTGGCAAAGGGATATTTGGAAGCCCATAGAGGGCTATGGTGAAAAAGGAAATATCTTCCGTTCAAAACTGGAAAGAAGCTTTCTGAGAAACTGCTCTGTGTTCTGTTAATTCATCTCACAGAGTTACATCTTTCCCTTCAAGAAGCCTTTCGCTAAGGCTGTTCTTGTGGAATTGGCAAAGGGATATTTGGAAGCCCATAGAGGGCTATGGTGAAAAAGGAAATATCTTCCGTTCAAAACTGGAAAGAAGCTTTCTGAGAAACTGCTCTGTGTTCTGTTAATTCATCTCACAGAGTTACATCTTTCCCTTCAAGAAGCCTTTCGCTAAGGCTGTTCTTGTGGAATTGGCAAAGGGATATTTGGAAGCCCATAGAGGGCTATGGTGAAAAAGGAAATATCTTCCGTTCAAAACTGGAAAGAAGCTTTCTGAGAAACTGCTCTGTGTTCTGTTAATTCATCTCACAGAGTTACATCTTTCCCTTCAAGAAGCCTTTCGCTAAGGCTGTTCTTGTGGAATTGGCAAAGGGATATTTGGAAGCCCTTAGAGGGCTATGGTGAAAAAGGAAATATCTTCCGTTCAAAACTGGAAAGAAGCTTTCTGAGAAACTGCTCTGTGTTCTGTTAATTCATCTCACAGAGTTACATCTTTCCCTTCAAGAAGCCTTTCGCTAAGGCTGTTCTTGTGGAATTGGCAAAGGGATATTTGGAAGCCCATAGAGGGCTATGGTGAAAAAGGAAATATCTTCCGTTCAAAACTGGAAAGAAGCTTTCTGAGAAACTGCTCTGTGTTCTGTTAATTCATCTCACAGAGTTACATCTTTCCCTTCAAGAAGCCTTTCGCTAAGGCTGTTCTTGTGGACTTGGCAAAGGGATATTTGGAAGCCCATAGAGGGCTATGGTGAAAAAGGAAATATCTTCCGTTCAAAACTGGAAAGAAGCTTTCTGAGAAACTGCTCTGTGTTCTGTTAATTCATCTCACAGAGTTACATCTTTCCCTTCAAGAAGCCTTTCGCTAAGGCTGTTCTTGTGGAATTGGCAAAGGGATATTTGGAAGCCCGTAGAGGGCTATGGTGAAAAAGGAAATATCTTCCGTTCAAAACTGGAAAGAAGCTTTCTGAGAAACTTCTCTGTGTTCTGTTAATTCATCTCACAGAGTTACATCTTTCCCTTCAAGAAGCCTTTCGCTAAGGCTGTTCTTGGGGAATTGGCAAAGGGATATTTGGAAGCCCATAGAGGGCTATGGTGAAAAAGGAAATATCTTCCGTTCAAAACTGGAAAGAAGCTTTCTGAGAAACTGCTCTGTGTTCTGTTAATTCATCTCACAGAGTTACATCTTTCCCTTCAAGAAGCCTTTCGCTAAGGCTGTTCTTGTGGAATTGGCAAAGGGATATTTGGAAGCCCGTAGAGGGCTATGGTGAAAAAGGAAATATCTTCCGTTCAAAACTGGAAAGAAGCTTTCTGAGAAACTGCTCTGTGTTCTGTTAATTCATCTCACAGAGTTACATCTTTCCCTTCAAGAAGCCTTTCGCTAAGGCTGTTCTTGTGGAATTGGCAAAGGGATATTTGGAAGCCCATAGAGGGCTATGGTGAAAAAGGAAATATCTTCCGTTCAAAACTGGAAAGAAGCTTTCTGAGAAACTGCTCTGTGTTCTGTTAATTCATCTCACAGAGTTACATCTTTCCCTTCAAGAAGCCTTTCGCTAAGGCTGTTCTTGTGGAATTGGCAAAGGGATATTTGGAAGCCCATAGAGGGCTATGGTGAAAAAGGAAATATCTTCCGTTCAAAACTGGAAAGAAGCTTTCTGAGAAACTGCTCTGTGTTCTGTTAATTCATCTCACAGAGTTACATCTTTCCCTTCAAGAAGCCTTTCGCTAAGGCTGTTCTTGTGGAATTGGCAAAGGGATATTTGGAAGCCGTTAGAGGGCTATGGTGAAAAAGGAAATATCTTCCGTTCAAAACTGGAAAGAAGCTTTCTGAGAAACTGCTCTGTGTTCTGTTAATTCATCTCACAGAGTTACATCTTTCCCTTCAAGAAGCCTTTCGCTAAGGCTGTTCTTGTGGAATTGGCAAAGGGATATTTGGAAGCCCATAGAGGGCTATGGTGAAAAAGGAAATATCTTCCGTTCAAAACTGGAAAGAAGCTTTCTGAGAAACTGCTCTGTGTTCTGTTAATTCATCTCACAGAGTTACATCTTTCCCTTCAAGAAGCCTTTCGCTAAGGCTGTTCTTGTGGACTTGGCAAAGGGATATTTGGAAGCCCATAGAGGGCTATGGTGAAAAAGGAAATATCTTCCGTTCAAAACTGGAAAGAAGCTTTCTGAGAAACTGCTCTGTGTTCTGTTAATTCATCTCACAGAGTTACATCTTTCCCTTCAAGAAGCCTTTCGCTAAGGCTGTTCTTGTGGAATTGGCAAAGGGATATTTGGAAGCCCGTAGAGGGCTATGGTGAAAAAGGAAATATCTTCCGTTCAAAACTGTAAAGAAGCTTTCTGAGAAACTGCTCTGTGTTCTGTTAATTCATCTCACAGAGTTACATCTTTCCCTTCAAGAAGCCTTTCGCTAAGGCTGTTCTTGTGGAATTGGCAAAGGGATATTTGGAAGCCCATAGAGGGCTATGGTGAAAAAGGAAATATCTTCCGTTCAAAACTGGAAAGAAGCTTTCTGAGAAACTGCTCTGTGTTCTGTTAATTCATCTCACAGAGTTACATCTTTCCCTTCCAGAAGCCTTTCGCTAAGGCTGTTCTTGTGGAATTGGCAAAGGGATATTTGGAAGCCCATAGAGGGCTATGGTGAAATAGGAAATATCTTCCGTTCAAAACTGGAAAGAAGCTTTCTGAGAAACTGCTCTGTGTTCTGTTAATTCATCTCACAGAGTTACATCTTTCCCTTCAAGAAGCCTTTCGCTAAGGCTGTTCTTGTGGAATTGGCAAAGGGATATTTGGAAGCCCATAGAGGGCTATGGTGAAAAAGGAAATATCTTCCGTTCAAAACTGGAAAGAAGCTTTCTGAGAAACTGCTCTGTGTTCTGTTAATTCATCTCACAGAGTTACATCTTTCCCTTCAAGAAGCCTTTCGCTAAGGCTGTTCTTGTGGAATTGGCAAAGGGATATTTGGAAGCCCTTAGAGGGCTATGGTGAAAAAGGAAATATCTTCCGTTCAAAACTGGAAAGAAGCTTTCTGAGAAACTGCTCTGTGTAATGTTAATTCATCTCACAGAGTTACATCTTTCCCTTCAAGAAGCCTTTCGCTAAGCTGTTCTTGTGGAATTGGCAAAGGGATATTTGGAAGCCCATAGAGGGCTATGGTGAAAAAGGAAATATCTTCCGTTCAAAACTGGAAAGAAGCTTTCTGAGAAACTGCCCTGTGTTCTGTTAATTCATCTCACAGAGTTACATCTTTCCCTTCAAGAAGCCTTTCGCTAAGGCTGTTCTTGTGGAATTGGCAAAGGGATATTTGGAAGCCTATAGAGGGCTATGGTGAAAAAGGAAATATCTTCCGTTCAAAACTGGAAAGAAGCTTTCTGAGAAACTGCTCTGTGTTCTGTTAATTCATCTCACAGAGTTACATCTTTCCCCTCAAGAAGCCTTTCGCTAAGGCTGTTCTTGTGGAACTGGCAAAGGGATATTTGGAAGCCCATAGAGGGCTATGGTGAAAAAGGAAATATCTTCCGTTCAAAACTGGAAAGAAGCTTTCTGAGAAACTGCTCTGTGTTCTGTTAATTCATCTCACAGAGTTACATCTTTCCCTTCAAGAAGCCTTTCGCTAAGGCTGTTCTTGTGGACTTGGCAAAGGGATATTTGGAAGCCCATAGAGGGCTATGGTGAAAAAGGAAATATCTTCCGTTCAAAACTGGAAAGAAGCTTTCTGAGAAACTGCTCTGTGTTCTGTTAATTCATCTCACAGAGTTACATCTTTCCCTTCAAGAAGCCTTTCGCTAAGGCTGTTCTTGTGGAATTGGCAAAGGGATATTTGGAAGCCCGTAGAGGGCTATGGTGAAAAAGGAAATATCTTCCGTTCAAAACTGGAAAGAAGCTTTCTGAGAAACTGCTCTGTGTTCTGTTAATTCATCTCACAGAGTTACATCTTTCCCTTCAAGTAGCCTTTCGCTAAGGCTGTTCTTGTGGAATTGGCAAAGGGATATTTGGAAGCCCATAGAGGGCTATGGTGAAAAAGGAAATATCTTCCGTTCAAAACTGGAAAGAAGCTTTCTGAGAAACTGCTCTGTGTTCTGTTAATTCATCTCACAGAGTTACATCTTTCCCTTCAAGAAGCCTTTCGCTAAGGCTGTTCTTGTGGAATTGGCAAAGGGATATTTGGAAGCCCATAGAGGGCTATGGTGAAAAAGGAAATATCTTCCGTTCAAAACTGGAAAGAAGCTTTCTGAGAAACTGCTCTGTGTTCTGTTAATTCATCTCACAGAGTTACATCTTTCCCTTCAAGAAGCCTTTCGCTAAGGCTGTTCTTGTGGAATTGGCAAAGGGATATTTGGAAGCCCATAGAGGGCTATGGTGAAAAAGGAAATATCTTCCGTTCAAAACTGGAAAGAAGCTTTCTGAGAAACTGCTCTGTGTTCTGTTAATTCATCTCACAGAGTTACATCTTTCCCTTCAAGAAGCCTTTCGCTAAGGCTGTTCTTGTGGAATTGGCAAAGGGATATTTGGAAGCCCATAGAGGGCTATGGTGAAAAAGGAAATATCTTCCGTTCAAAACTGGAAAGAAGCTTTCTGAGAAACTGCTCTGTGTTCTGTTAATTCATCTCACAGAGTTACATCTTTCCCTTCAAGAAGCCTTTCGCTAAGGCTGTTCTTGTGGAATTGGCAAAGGGATATTTGGAAGCCCTTAGAGGGCTATGGTGAAAAAGGAAATATCTTCCGTTCAAAACTGGAAAGAAGCTTTCTGAGAAACTGCTCTGTGTTCTGTTAATTCATCTCACAGAGTTACATCTTTCCCTTCAAGAAGCCTTTCGCTAAGGCTGTTCTTGTGGAATTGGCAAAGGGATATTTGGAAGCCCATAGAGGGCTATGGTGAAAAAGGAAATATCTTCCGTTCAAAACTGGAAAGAAGCTTTCTGAGAAACTGCTCTGTGTTCTGTTAATTCATCTCACAGAGTTACATCTTTCCCTTCAAGAAGCCTTTCGCTAAGGCTGTTCTTGTGGACTTGGCAAAGGGATATTTGGAAGCCCATAGAGGGCTATGGTGAAAAAGGAAATATCTTCCGTTCAAAACTGGAAAGAAGCTTTCTGAGAAACTGCTCTGTGTTCTGTTAATTCATCTCACAGAGTTACATCTTTCCCTTCAAGAAGCCTTTCGCTAAGGCTGTTCTTGTGGAATTGGCAAAGGGATATTTGGAAGCCCGTAGAGGGCTATGGTGAAAAAGGAAATATCTTCCGTTCAAAACTGGAAAGAAGCTTTCTGAGAAACTTCTCTGTGTTCTGTTAATTCATCTCACAGAGTTACATCTTTCCCTTCAAGAAGCCTTTCGCTAAGGCTGTTCTTGTGGAATTGGCAAAGGGATATTTGGAAGCCCATAGAGGGCTATGGTGAAAAAGGAAATATCTTCCGTTCAAAACTGGAAAGAAGCTTTCTGAGAAACTGCTCTGTGTTCTGTTAATTCATCTCACAGAGTTACATCTTTCCCTTCAGGAAGCCTTTCGCTAAGGCTGTTCTTGTGGAATTGGCAAAGGGATATTTGGAAGCCCATAGAGGGCTATGGTGAAAAAGGAAATATCTTCGGTTCAAATCTGGAAAGAAGCTTTCTGAGAAACTGCTCTGTGTTCTGTTAATTCATCTCACAGAGTTACATCTTTCCCTTCAAGAAGCCTTTCGCTAAGGCTGTTCTTGTGGAATTGGCAAAGGGATATTTGGAAGCCCATAGAGGGCTATGGTGAAAAAGGAAATATCTTCCGTTCAAAACTGGAAAGAAGCTTTCTGAGAAACTGCCCTGTGTTCTGTTAATTCATCTCACAGAGTTACATCTTTCCCCTCAAGAAGCCTTTCGCTAAGGCTGTTCTTGTGGAATTGGTAAAGGGATATTTGGAAGCCCATAGAGGGCTATGGTGAAAAAGGAAATATCTTCCGTTCAAAACTGGAAAGAAGCTTTCTGAGAAACTGCTCTGTGTTCTGTTAATTCATCTCACAGAGTTACATCTTTCCCTTCAAGAAGCCTTTCGCTAAGGCTGTTCTTGTGGACTTGGCAAAGGGATATTTGGAAGCCCATAGAGGGCTATGGTGAAAAAGGAAATATCTTCCGTTCAAAACTGGAAAGAAGCTTTCTGAGAAACTGCTCTGTGTTCTGTTAATTCATCTCACAGAGTTACATCTTTCCCTTCAAGAAGCCTTTCGCTAAGGCTGTTCTTGTGGAATTGGCAAAGGGATATTTGGAAGCCCATAGAGGGCTATGGTGAAAAAGGAAATATCTTCCGTTCAAAACTGGAAAGAATCTTTCTGAGAAACTGCTCTGTGTTCTGTTAATTCATCTCACAGAGTTACATCTTTCCCTTCAGGAAGCCTTTCGCTAAGGCTGTTCTTGTGGAATTGGCAAAGGGATATTTGGAAGCCCATTGAGGGCTATGGTGAAAAAGGAAATATCTTCCGTTCAAAACTGGAAAGAAGCTTTCTGAGAAACTGCTCTGTGTTCTGTTAATTCATCTCACAGAGTTACATCTTTCCCTTCAAGAAGCCTTTCGCTAAGGCTGTTCTTGTGGAATTGGCAAAGGGATATTTGGAAGCCCATAGAGGGCTATGGTGAAAAAGGAAATATCTTCCGTTCAAAACTGGAAAGAAGCTTTCTGAGAAACTGCTCTGTGTTCTGTTAATTCATCTCACAGAGTTACATCTTTCCCTTCCAGAAGCCTTTCGCTAAGGCTGTTCTTGTGGAATTGGCAAAGGGATATTTGGAAGCCCATAGAGGGCTATGGTGAAAAAGGAAATATCTTCCGTTCAAAACTGGAAAGAAGCTTTCTGAGAAACTGCTCTGTGTTCTGTTAATTCATCTCACAGAGTTACATCTTTCCCTTCCAGAAGCCTTTCGCTAAGGCTGTTCTTGTGGAATTGGCAAAGGGATATTTGGAAGCCCATAGAGGGCTATGGTGAAAAAGGAAATATCTTCCGTTCAAAACTGGAAAAAAGCTTTCTGAGAAACTGCTCTGTGTTCTGTTAATTCGTCTCACAGAGTTACATCTTTCCCTTCAAGAAGCCTTTCGCTAAGGCTGTTCTTGTGGAATTGGCAAAGGGATATTTGGAAGCCCATAGAGGGCTATGGTGAAAAAGGAAATATCTTCCGTTCAAAACTGGAAAGAAGCTTTCTGAGAAACTGCTCTGTGTTCTGTTAATTCATCTCACAGAGTTACATCTTTCCCTTCAAGAAGCCTTTCGCTAAGGCTGTTCTTGTGGACTTGGCAAAGGGATATTTGGAAGCCCAGAGAGGGCTATGGTGAAAAAGGAAATATCTTCCGTTCAAAACTGGAAAGAAGCTTTCTGAGAAACTGCCCTGTGTTCTGTTAATTCATCTCACAGAGTTACATCTTTCCCTTCAAGAAGCCTTTCGCTAAGGCTGTTCTTGTGGAATTGGCAAAGGGATATTTGGAAGCCCATAGAGGGCTATGGTGAAAAAGGAAATATCTTCCGTTCAAAACTGGAAAGAAGCTTTCTGAGAAACTGCCCTGTGTTCTGTTAATTCATCTCACAGAGTTACATCTTTCCCTTCAAGAAGCCTTTCGCTAAGGCTGTTCTTGTGGAATTGGCAAAGGGATATTTGGAAGCCCATAGAGGGCTATGGTGAAAAAGGAAATATCTTCCGTTCAAAACTGGAAAGAAGCTTTCTGAGAAACTGCTCTGTGTTCTGTTAATTCATCTCACAGAGTTACATCTTTCCCTTCAGGAAGCCTTTCGCTAAGGCTGTTCTTGTGGAATTGGCAAAGGGATATTTGGAAGCCCATAGAGGGCTATGGTGAAAAAGGAAATATCTTCCGTTCAAAACTGGAAAGAAGCTTTCTGAGAAACTGCTCTGTGTTCTGTTAATTCATCTCACAGAGTTACATCTTTCCCTTCAAGAAGCCTTTCGCTAAGGCTGTTCTTGTGGACTTGGCAAAGGGATATTTGGAAGCCCATAGAGGGCTATGGTGAAAAAGGAAATATCTTCCGTTCAAAACTGGAAAGAAGCTTTCTGAGAAACTGCTCTGTGTTCTGTTAATTCATCTCACAGAGTTACATCTTTCCCTTCAAGAAGCCTTTCGCTAAGGCTGTTCTTGTGGAATTGGCAAAGGGATATTTGGAAGCCCATAGAGGGCTATGGTGAAAAAGGAAATATCTTCCGTTCAAATCTGGAAAGAAGCTTTCTGAGAAACTGCTCTGTGTTCTGTTAATTCATCTCACAGAGTTACATCTTTCCCTTCAAGAAGCCTTTCGCTAAGGCTGTTCTTGTGGAATTGGCAAAGGGATATTTGGAAGCCCATAGAGGGCTATGGTGAAAAAGGAAATATCTTCCGTTCAAAACTGGAAAGAAGCTTTCTGAGAAACTGCCCTGTGTTCTGTTAATTCATCTCACAGAGTTACATCTTTCCCTTCAAGAAGCCTTTCGCTAAGGCTGTTCTTGTGGAATTGGTAAAGGGATATTTGGAAGCCCATAGAGGGCTATGGTGAAAAAGGAAATATCTTCCGTTCAAAACTGGAAAGAAGCTTTCTGAGAAACTGCTCTGTGTTCTGTTAATTCATCTCACAGAGTTACATCTTTCCCTTCAAGAAGCCTTTCGCTAAGGCTGTTCTTGTGGACTTGGCAAAGGGATATTTGGAAGCCCATAGAGGGCTATGGTGAAAAAGGAAATATCTTCCGTTCAAAACTGGAAAGAAGCTTTCTGAGAAACTGCTCTGTGTTCTGTTAATTCATCTCACAGAGTTACATCTTTCCCTTCAGGAAGCCTTTCGCTAAGGCTGTTCTTGTGGAATTGGCAAAGGGATATTTGGAAGCCCATAGAGGGCTATGGTGAAAAAGGAAATATCTTCCGTTCAAAACTGGAAAGAATCTTTCTGAGAAACTGCTCTGTGTTCTGTTAATTCATCTCACAGAGTTACATCTTTCCCTTCAGGAAGCCTTTCGCTAAGGCTGTTCTTGTGGAATTGGCAAAGGGATATTTGGAAGCCCATTGAGGGCTATGGTGAAAAAGGAAATATCTTCCGTTCAAAACTGGAAAGAAGCTTTCTGAGAAACTGCTCTGTGTTCTGTTAATTCATCTCACAGAGTTACATCTTTCCCTTCAAGAAGCCTTTCGCTAAGGCTGTTCTTGTGGAATTGGCAAAGGGATATTTGGAAGCCCATAGAGGGCTATGGTGAAAAAGGAAATATCTTCCGTTCAAAACTGGAAAGAAGCTTTCTGAGAAACTGCTCTGTGTTCTGTTAATTCATCTCACAGAGTTACATCTTTCCCTTCCAGAAGCCTTTCGCTAAGGCTGTTCTTGTGGAATTGGCAAAGGGATATTTGGAAGCCCATAGAGGGCTATGGTGAAAAAGGAAATATCTTCCGTTCAAAACTGGAAAGAAGCTTTCTGAGAAACTGCTCTGTGTTCTGTTAATTCATCTCACAGAGTTACATCTTTCCCTTCCAGAAGCCTTTCGCTAAGGCTGTTCTTGTGGAATTGGCAAAGGGATATTTGGAAGCCCATAGAGGGCTATGGTGAAAAAGGAAATATCTTCCGTTCAAAACTGGAAAAAAGCTTTCTGAGAAACTGCTCTGTGTTCTGTTAATTCGTCTCACAGAGTTACATCTTTCCCTTCAAGAAGCCTTTCGCTAAGGCTGTTCTTGTGGAATTGGCAAAGGGATATTTGGAAGCCCATAGAGGGCTATGGTGAAAAAGGAAATATCTTCCGTTCAAAACTGGAAAGAAGCTTTCTGAGAAACTGCTCTGTGTTCTGTTAATTCATCTCACAGAGTTACATCTTTCCCTTCAAGAAGCCTTTCGCTAAGGCTGTTCTTGTGGACTTGGCAAAGGGATATTTGGAAGCCCAGAGAGGGCTATGGTGAAAAAGGAAATATCTTCCGTTCAAAACTGGAAAGAAGCTTTCTGAGAAACTGCCCTGTGTTCTGTTAATTCATCTCACAGAGTTACATCTTTCCCTTCAAGAAGCCTTTCGCTAAGGCTGTTCTTGTGGAATTGGCAAAGGGATATTTGGAAGCCCATAGAGGGCTATGGTGAAAAAGGAAATATCTTCCGTTCAAAACTGGAAAGAAGCTTTCTGAGAAACTGCCCTGTGTTCTGTTAATTCATCTCACAGAGTTACATCTTTCCCTTCAAGAAGCCTTTCGCTAAGGCTGTTCTTGTGGAATTGGCAAAGGGATATTTGGAAGCCCATAGAGGGCTATGGTGAAAAAGGAAATATCTTCCGTTCAAAACTGGAAAGAAGCTTTCTGAGAAACTGCTCTGTGTTCTGTTAATTCATCTCACAGAGTTACATCTTTCCCTTCAGGAAGCCTTTCGCTAAGGCTGTTCTTGTGGAATTGGCAAAGGGATATTTGGAAGCCCATAGAGGGCTATGGTGAAAAAGGAAATATCTTCCGTTCAAAACTGGAAAGAAGCTTTCTGAGAAACTGCTCTGTGTTCTGTTAATTCATCTCACAGAGTTACATCTTTCCCTTCAAGAAGCCTTTCGCTAAGGCTGTTCTTGTGGACTTGGCAAAGGGATATTTGGAAGCCCATAGAGGGCTATGGTGAAAAAGGAAATATCTTCCGTTCAAAACTGGAAAGAAGCTTTCTGAGAAACTGCTCTGTGTTCTGTTAATTCATCTCACAGAGTTACATCTTTCCCTTCAAGAAGCCTTTCGCTAAGGCTGTTCTTGTGGAATTGGCAAAGGGATATTTGGAAGCCCATAGAGGGCTATGGTGAAAAAGGAAATATCTTCCGTTCAAATCTGGAAAGAAGCTTTCTGAGAAACTGCTCTGTGTTCTGTTAATTCATCTCACAGAGTTACATCTTTCCCTTCAAGAAGCCTTTCGCTAAGGCTGTTCTTGTGGAATTGGCAAAGGGATATTTGGAAGCCCATAGAGGGCTATGGTGAAAAAGGAAATATCTTCCGTTCAAAACTGGAAAGAAGCTTTCTGAGAAACTGCCCTGTGTTCTGTTAATTCATCTCACAGAGTTACATCTTTCCCTTCAAGAAGCCTTTCGCTAAGGCTGTTCTTGTGGAATTGGTAAAGGGATATTTGGAAGCCCATAGAGGGCTATGGTGAAAAAGGAAATATCTTCCGTTCAAAACTGGAAAGAAGCTTTCTGAGAAACTGCTCTGTGTTCTGTTAATTCATCTCACAGAGTTACATCTTTCCCTTCAAGAAGCCTTTCGCTAAGGCTGTTCTTGTGGACTTGGCAAAGGGATATTTGGAAGCCCATAGAGGGCTATGGTGAAAAAGGAAATATCTTCCGTTCAAAACTGGAAAGAAGCTTTCTGAGAAACTGCTCTGTGTTCTGTTAATTCATCTCACAGAGTTACATCTTTCCCTTCAGGAAGCCTTTCGCTAAGGCTGTTCTTGTGGAATTGGCAAAGGGATATTTGGAAGCCCATTGAGGGCTATGGTGAAAAAGGAAATATCTTCCGTTCAAAACTGGAAAGAAGCTTTCTGAGAAACTGCTCTGTGTTCTGTTAATTCATCTCACAGAGTTACATCTTTCCCTTCAAGAAGCCTTTCGCTAAGGCTGTTCTTGTGGAATTGGCAAAGGGATATTTGGAAGCCCATAGAGGGCTATGGTGAAAAAGGAAATATCTTCCGTTCAAAACTGGAAAGAAGCTTTCTGAGAAACTGCTCTGTGTTCTGTTAATTCATCTCACAGAGTTACATCTTTCCCTTCAAGAAGCCTTTCGCTAAGGCTGTTCTTGTGGAATTGGCAAAGGGATATTTGGAAGCCCAGAGAGGGCTATGGTGAAAAAGGAAATATCTTCCGTTCAAAACTGGAAAGAAGCTTTCTGAGAAACTGCCCTGTGTTCTGTTAATTCATCTCACAGAGTTACATCTTTCCCTTCAAGAAGCCTTTCGCTAAGGCTGTTCTTGTGGAATTGGCAAAGGGATATTTGGAAGCCCATAGAGGGCTATGGTGAAAAAGGAAATATCTTCCGTTCAAAACTGGAAAGAAGCTTTCTGAGAAACTGCCCTGTGTTCTGTTAATTCATCTCACAGAGTTACATCTTTCCCTTCAAGAAGCCTTTCGCTAAGGCTGTTCTTGTGGAATTGGCAAAGGGATATTTGGAAGCCCATAGAGGGCTATGGTGAAAAAGGAAATATCTTCCGTTCAAAACTGGAAAGAAGCTTTCTGAGAAACTGCTCTGTGTTCTGTTAATTCATCTCACAGAGTTACATCTTTCCCTTCAAGAAGCCTTTCGCTAAGGCTGTTCTTGTGGACTTGGCAAAGGGATATTTGGAAGCCCATAGAGGGCTATGGTGAAAAAGGAAATATCTTCCGTTCAAAACTGGAAAGAAGCTTTCTGAGAAACTGCTCTGTGTTCTGTTAATTCATCTCACAGAGTTACATCTTTCCCTTCAAGAAGCCTTTCGCTAAGGCTGTTCTTGTGGACTTGGCAAAGGGATATTTGGAAGCCCATAGAGGGCTATGGTGAAAAAGGAAAAGCTTCCGTTCAAAACTGGAAAGAAGCTTTCTGAGAAACTGCTCTGTGTTCTGTTAATTCATCTCACAGAGTTACATCTTTCCCTTCAAGAAGCCTTTCGCTAAGGCTGTTCTTGTGGACTTGGCAAAGGGATATTTGGAAGCCCATAGAGGGCTATGGTGAAAAAGGAAATATCTTCCGTTCAAAACTGGAAAGAAGCTTTCTGAGAAACTGCTCTGTGTTCTGTTAATTCATCTCACAGAGTTACATCTTTCCCTTCAAGAAGCCTTTCGCTAAGGCTGTTCTTGTGGAATTGGCAAAGGGATATTTGGAAGCCCATAGAGGGCTATGGTGAAAAAGGAAATATCTTCCGTTCAAAACTGGAAAGAAGCTTTCTGAGAAACTGCTCTGTGTTCTGTTAATTCATCTCACAGAGTTACATCTTTCCCTTCAAGAAGCCTTTCGCTAAGGCTGTTCTTGTGGAATTGGCAAAGGGATATTTGGAAGCCCATAGAGGGCTATGGTGAAAAAGGAAATATCTTCCGTTCAAAACTGGAAAGAAGCTTTCTGAGAAACTGCTCTGTGTTCTGTTAATTCATCTCACAGAGTTACATCTTTCCCTTCAAGAAGCCTTTCGCTAAGGCTGTTCTTGTGGAATTGGCAAAGGGATATTTGGAAGCCCATAGAGGGCTATGGTGAAAAAGGAAATATCTTCCGTTCAAAACTGGAAAGAAGCTTTCTGAGAAACTGCTCTGTGTTCTGTTAATTCATCTCACAGAGTTACATCTTTCCCTTCCAGAAGCCTTTCGCTAAGGCTGTTCTTGTGGAATTGGCAAAGGGATATTTGGAAGCCCATAGAGGGCTATGGTGAAAAAGGAAATATCTTCCGTTCAAAACTGGAAAGAAGCTTTCTGAGAAACTGCTCTGTGTTCTGTTAATTCATCTCACAGAGTTACATCTTTCCCTTCCAGAAGCCTTTCGCTAAGGCTGTTCTTGTGGAATTGGCAAAGGGATATTTGGAAGCCCATAGAGGGCTATGGTGAAAAAGGAAATATCTTCCGTTCAAAACTGGAAAGAAGCTTTCTGAGAAACTGCTCTGTGTTCTGTTAATTCATCTCACAGAGTTACATCTTTCCCTTCAAGAAGCCTTTCGCTAAGGCTGTTCTTGTGGAATTGGCAAAGGGATATTTGGAAGCCCTTAGAGGGCTATGGTGAAAAAGGAAATATCTTCCGTTCAAAACTGGAAAGAAGCTTTCTGAGAAACTGCTCTGTGTTCTGTTAATTCATCTCACAGAGTTACATCTTTCCCTTCAAGAAGCCTTTCGCTAAGCTGTTCTTGTGGAATTGGCAAAGGGATATTTGGAAGCCCATAGAGGGCTATGGTGAAAAAGGAAATATCTTCCGTTCAAAACTGGAAAGAAGCTTTCTGAGAAACTGCCCTGTGTTCTGTTAATTCATCTCACAGAGTTACATCTTTCCCTTCAAGAAGCCTTTCGCTAAGGCTGTTCTTGTGGAATTGGCAAAGGGATATTTGGAAGCCCATAGAGGGCTATGGTGAAAAAGGAAATATCTTCCGTTCAAAACTGGAAAGAAGCTTTCTGAGAAACTGCTCTGTGTTCTGTTAATTCATCTCACAGAGTTACATCTTTCCCCTCAAGAAGCCTTTCGCTAAGGCTGTTCTTGTGGAACTGGCAAAGGGATATTTGGAAGCCCATAGAGGGCTATGGTGAAAAAGGAAATATCTTCCGTTCAAAACTGGAAAGAAGCTTTCTGAGAAACTGCTCTGTGTTCTGTTAATTCATCTCACAGAGTTACATCTTTCCCTTCAAGAAGCCTTTCGCTAAGGCTGTTCTTGTGGACTTGGCAAAGGGATATTTGGAAGCCCATAGAGGGCTATGGTGAAAAAGGAAATATCTTCCGTTCAAAACTGGAAAGAAGCTTTCTGAGAAACTGCTCTGTGTTCTGTTAATTCATCTCACAGAGTTACATCTTTCCCTTCAAGAAGCCTTTCGCTAAGGCTGTTCTTGTGGAATTGGCAAAGGGATATTTGGAAGCCCGTAGAGGGCTATGGTGAAAAAGGAAATATCTTCCGTTCAAAACTGGAAAGAAGCTTTCTGAGAAACTGCTCTGTGTTCTGTTAATTCATCTCACAGAGTTACATCTTTCCCTTCAAGAAGCCTTTCGCTAAGGCTGTTCTTGGGGAATTGGCAAAGGGATATTTGGAAGCCCATAGAGGGCTATGGTGAAAAAGGAAATATCTTCCGTTCAAAACTGGAAAGAAGCTTTCTGAGAAACTGCTCTGTGTTCTGTTAATTCATCTCACAGAGTTACATCTTTCCCTTCAAGAAGCCTTTCGCTAAGGCTGTTCTTGTGGAATTGGCAAAGGGATATTTGGAAGCCCATAGAGGGCTATGGTGAAAAAGGAAATATCTTCCGTTCAAAACTGGAAAGAAGCTTTCTGAGAAACTGCTCTGTGTTCTGTTAATTCATCTCACAGAGTTACATCTTTCCCTTCAAGAAGCCTTTCGCTAAGGCTGTTCTTGTGGAATTGGCAAAGGGATATTTGGAAGCCCATAGAGGGCTATGGTGAAAAAGGAAATATCTTCCGTTCAAAACTGGAAAGAAGCTTTCTGAGAAACTGCTCTGTGTTCTGTTAATTCATCTCACAGAGTTACATCTTTCCCTTCAAGAAGCCTTTCGCTAAGGCTGTTCTTGTGGAATTGGCAAAGGGATATTTGGAAGCCCATAGAGGGCTATGGTGAAAAAGGAAATATCTTCCGTTCAAAACTGGAAAGAAGCTTTCTGAGAAACTGCTCTGTGTTCTGTTAATTCATCTCACAGAGTTACATCTTTCCCTTCAAGAAGCCTTTCGCTAAGGCTGTTCTTGTGGAATTGGCAAAGGGATATTTGGAAGCCCTTAGAGGGCTATGGTGAAAAAGGAAATATCTTCCGTTCAAAACTGGAAAGAAGCTTTCTGAGAAACTGCTCTGTGTTCTGTTAATTCATCTCACAGAGTTACATCTTTCCCTTCAAGAAGCCTTTCGCTAAGGCTGTTCTTGTGGAATTGGCAAAGGGATATTTGGAAGCCCATAGAGGGCTATGGTGAAAAAGGAAATATCTTCCGTTCAAAACTGGAAAGAAGCTTTCTGAGAAACTGCTCTGTGTTCTGTTAATTCATCTCACAGAGTTACATCTTTCCCTTCAAGAAGCCTTTCGCTAAGGCTGTTCTTGTGGACTTGGCAAAGGGATATTTGGAAGCCCATAGAGGGCTATGGTGAAAAAGGAAATATCTTCCGTTCAAAACTGGAAAGAAGCTTTCTGAGAAACTGCTCTGTGTTCTGTTAATTCATCTCACAGAGTTACATCTTTCCCTTCAAGAAGCCTTTCGCTAAGGCTGTTCTTGTGGAATTGGCAAAGGGATATTTGGAAGCCCGTAGAGGGCTATGGTGAAAAAGGAAATATCTTCCGTTCAAAACTGTAAAGAAGCTTTCTGAGAAACTGCTCTGTGTTCTGTTAATTCATCTCACAGAGTTACATCTTTCCCTTCAAGAAGCCTTTCGCTAAGGCTGTTCTTGTGGAATTGGCAAAGGGATATTTGGAAGCCCATAGAGGGCTATGGTGAAAAAGGAAATATCTTCCGTTCAAAACTGGAAAGAAGCTTTCTGAGAAACTGCTCTGTGTTCTGTTAATTCATCTCACAGAGTTACATCTTTCCCTTCCAGAAGCCTTTCGCTAAGGCTGTTCTTGTGGAATTGTCAAAGGGATATTTGGAAGCCCATAGAGGGCTATGGTGAAATAGGAAATATCTTCCGTTCAAAACTGGAAAGAAGCTTTCTGAGAAACTGCTCTGTGTTCTGTTAATTCATCTCACAGAGTTACATCTTTCCCTTCAAGAAGCCTTTCGCTAAGGCTGTTCTTGTGGAATTGGCAAAGGGATATTTGGAAGCCCATAGAGGGCTATGGTGAAAAAGGAAATATCTTCCGTTCAAAACTGGAAAGAAGCTTTCTGAGAAACTGCTCTGTGTTCTGTTAATTCATCTCACAGAGTTACATCTTTCCCTTCAAGAAGCCTTTCGCTAAGGCTGTTCTTGTGGAATTGGCAAAGGGATATTTGGAAGCCCTTAGAGGGCTATGGTGAAAAAGGAAATATCTTCCGTTCAAAACTGGAAAGAAGCTTTCTGAGAAACTGCTCTGTGTTCTGTTAATTCATCTCACAGAGTTACATCTTTCCCTTCAAGAAGCCTTTCGCTAAGCTGTTCTTGTGGAATTGGCAAAGGGATATTTGGAAGCCCATAGAGGGCTATGGTGAAAAAGGAAATATCTTCCGTTCAAAACTGGAAAGAAGCTTTCTGAGAAACTGCCCTGTGTTCTGTTAATTCATCTCACAGAGTTACATCTTTCCCTTCAAGAAGCCTTTCGCTAAGGCTGTTCTTGTGGAATTGGCAAAGGGATATTTGGAAGCCCATAGAGGGCTATGGTGAAAAAGGAAATATCTTCCGTTCAAAACTGGAAAGAAGCTTTCTGAGAAACTGCTCTGTGTTCTGTTAATTCATCTCACAGAGTTACATCTTTCCCCTCAAGAAGCCTTTCGCTAAGGCTGTTCTTGTGGAACTGGCAAAGGGATATTTGGAAGCCCATAGAGGGCTATGGTGAAAAAGGAATTATCTTCCGTTCAAAACTGGAAAGAAGCTTTCTGAGAAACTGCTCTGTGTTCTGTTAATTCATCTCACAGAGTTACATCTTTCCCTTCAAGAAGCCTTTCGCTAAGGCTGTTCTTGTGGACTTGGCAAAGGGATATTTGGAAGCCCATAGAGGGCTATGGTGAAAAAGGAAATATCTTCCGTTCAAAACTGGAAAGAAGCTTTCTGAGAAACTGCTCTGTGTTCTGTTAATTCATCTCACAGAGTTACATCTTTCCCTTCAAGAAGCCTTTCGCTAAGGCTGTTCTTGTGGAATTGGCAAAGGGATATTTGGAAGCCCGTAGAGGGCTATGGTGAAAAAGGAAATATCTTCCGTTCAAAACTGGAAAGAAGCTTTCTGAGAAACTGCTCTGTGTTCTGTTAATTCATCTCACAGAGTTACATCTTTCCCTTCAAGAAGCCTTTCGCTAAGGCTGTTCTTGTGGAATTGGCAAAGGGATATTTGGAAGCCCATAGAGGGCTATGGTGAAAAAGGAAATATCTTCCGTTCAAAACTGGAAAGAAGATTTCTGAGAAACTGCTCTGTGTTCTGTTAATTCATCTCACAGAGTTACATCTTTCCCTTCCAGAAGCCTTTCGCTAAGGCTGTTCTTGTGGAATTGTCAAAGGGATATTTGGAAGCCCATAGAGGGCTATGGTGAAAAAGGAAATATCTTCCGTTCAAAACTGGAAAGAAGCTTTCTGAGAAACTGCTCTGTGTTCTGTTAATTCATCTCACAGAGTTACATCTTTCCCTTCAAGAAGCCTTTCGCTAAGGCTGTTCTTGTGGAATTGGCAAAGGGATATTTGGAAGCCCATAGAGGGCTATGGTGAAAAAGGAAATATCTTCCGTTCAAAACTGGAAAGAAGCTTTCTGAGAAACTGCTCTGTGTTCTGTTAATTCATCTCACAGAGTTACATCTTTCCCTTCAAGAAGCCTTTCGCTAAGGCTGTTCTTGTGGAATTGGCAAAGGGATATTTGGAAGCCCTTAGAGGGCTATGGTGAAAAAGGAAATATCTTCCGTTCAAAACTGGAAAGAAGCTTTCTGAGAAACTGCTCTGTGTTCTGTTAATTCATCTCACAGAGTTACATCTTTCCCTTCAAGAAGCCTTTCGCTAAGGCTGTTCTTGTGGAATTGGCAAAGGGATATTTGGAAGCCCATAGAGGGCTATGGTGAAAAAGGAAATATCTTCCGTTCAAAACTGGAAAGAAGCTTTCTGAGAAACTGCTCTGTGTTCTGTTAATTCATCTCACAGAGTTACATCTTTCCCTTCAAGAAGCCTTTCGCTAAGGCTGTTCTTGTGGACTTGGCAAAGGGATATTTGGAAGCCCATAGAGGGCTATGGTGAAAAAGGAAATATCTTCCGTTCAAAACTGGAAAGAAGCTTTCTGAGAAACTGCTCTGTGTTCTGTTAATTCATCTCACAGAGTTACATCTTTCCCTTCAAGAAGCCTTTCGCTAAGGCTGTTCTTGTGGAATTGGCAAAGGGATATTTGGAAGCCCGTAGAGGGCTATGGTGAAAAAGGAAATATCTTCCGTTCAAAACTGGAAAGAAGCTTTCTGAGAAACTTCTCTGTGTTCTGTTAATTCATCTCACAGAGTTACATCTTTCCCTTCAAGAAGCCTTTCGCTAAGGCTGTTCTTGTGGAATTGGCAAAGGGATATTTGGAAGCCCATAGAGGGCTATGGTGAAAAAGGAAATATCTTCCGTTCAAAACTGGAAAGAAGCTTTCTGAGAAACTGCTCTGTGTTCTGTTAATTCATCTCACAGAGTTACATCTTTCCCTTCAAGAAGCCTTTCGCTAAGGCTGTTCTTGTGGAATTGGCAAAGGGATATTTGGAAGCCCGTAGAGGGCTATGGTGAAAAAGGAAATATCTTCCGTTCAAAACTGGAAAGAAGCTTTCTGAGAAACTGCTCTGTGTTCTGTTAATTCATCTCACAGAGTTACATCTTTCCCTTCAAGAAGCCTTTCGCTAAGGCTGTTCTTGTGGAATTGGCAAAGGGATATTTGGAAGCCCATAGAGGGCTATGGTGAAAAAGGAAATATCTTCCGTTCAAAACTGGAAAGAAGCTTTCTGAGAAACTGCTCTGTGTTCTGTTAATTCATCTCACAGAGTTACATCTTTCCCTTCAAGAAGCCTTTCGCTAAGGCTGTTCTTGTGGAATTGGCAAAGGGATATTTGGAAGCCCATAGAGGGCTATGGTGAAAAAGGAAATATCTTCCGTTCAAAACTGGAAAGAAGCTTTCTGAGAAACTGCTCTGTGTTCTGTTAATTCATCTCACAGAGTTACATCTTTCCCTTCAAGAAGCCTTTCGCTAAGGCTGTTCTTGTGGAATTGGCAAAGGGATATTTGGAAGCCCTTAGAGGGCTATGGTGAAAAAGGAAATATCTTCCGTTCAAAACTGGAAAGAAGCTTTCTGAGAAACTGCTCTGTGTTCTGTTAATTCATCTCACAGAGTTACATCTTTCCCTTCAAGAAGCCTTTCGCTAAGGCTGTTCTTGTGGAATTGGCAAAGGGATATTTGGAAGCCCATAGAGGGCTATGGTGAAAAAGGAAATATCTTCCGTTCAAAACTGGAAAGAAGCTTTCTGAGAAACTGCTCTGTGTTCTGTTAATTCATCTCACAGAGTTACATCTTTCCCTTCAAGAAGCCTTTCGCTAAGGCTGTTCTTGTGGACTTGGCAAAGGGATATTTGGAAGCCCATAGAGGGCTATGGTGAAAAAGGAAATATCTTCCGTTCAAAACTGGAAAGAAGCTTTCTGAGAAACTGCTCTGTGTTCTGTTAATTCATCTCACAGAGTTACATCTTTCCCTTCAAGAAGCCTTTCGCTAAGGCTGTTCTTGTGGACTTGGCAAAGGGATATTTGGAAGCCCATAGAGGGCTATGGTGAAAAAGGAAATATCTTCCGTTCAAAACTGGAAAGAAGCTTTCTGAGAAACTGCTCTGTGTTCTGTTAATTCATCTCACAGAGTTACATCTTTCCCTTCAAGAAGCCTTTCGCTAAGGCTGTTCTTGTGGAATTGGCAAAGGGATATTTGGAAGCCCGTAGAGGGCTATGGTGAAAAAGGAAATATCTTCCGTTCAAAACTGGAAAGAAGCTTTCTGAGAAACTTCTCTGTGTTCTGTTAATTCATCTCACAGAGTTACATCTTTCCCTTCAAGAAGCCTTTCGCTAAGGCTGTTCTTGGGGAATTGGCAAAGGGATATTTGGAAGCCCATAGAGGGCTATGGTGAAAAAGGAAATATCTTCCGTTCAAAACTGGAAAGAAGCTTTCTGAGAAACTGCTCTGTGTTCTGTTAATTCATCTCACAGAGTTACATCTTTCCCTTCAAGAAGCCTTTCGCTAAGGCTGTTCTTGTGGAATTGGCAAAGGGATATTTGGAAGCCCGTAGAGGGCTATGGTGAAAAAGGAAATATCTTCCGTTCAAAACTGGAAAGAAGCTTTCTGAGAAACTGCTCTGTGTTCTGTTAATTCATCTCACAGAGTTACATCTTTCCCTTCAAGAAGCCTTTCGCTAAGGCTGTTCTTGTGGAATTGGCAAAGGGATATTTGGAAGCCCATAGAGGGCTATGGTGAAAAAGGAAATATCTTCCGTTCAAAACTGGAAAGAAGCTTTCTGAGAAACTGCTCTGTGTTCTGTTAATTCATCTCACAGAGTTACATCTTTCCCTTCAAGAAGCCTTTCGCTAAGGCTGTTCTTGTGGAATTGGCAAAGGGATATTTGGAAGCCCATAGAGGGCTATGGTGAAAAAGGAAATATCTTCCGTTCAAAACTGGAAAGAAGCTTTCTGAGAAACTGCTCTGTGTTCTGTTAATTCATCTCACAGAGTTACATCTTTCCCTTCAAGAAGCCTTTCGCTAAGGCTGTTCTTGTGGAATTGGCAAAGGGATATTTGGAAGCCCTTAGAGGGCTATGGTGAAAAAGGAAATATCTTCCGTTCAAAACTGGAAAGAAGCTTTCTGAGAAACTGCTCTGTGTTCTGTTAATTCATCTCACAGAGTTACATCTTTCCCTTCAAGAAGCCTTTCGCTAAGGCTGTTCTTGTGGAATTGGCAAAGGGATATTTGGAAGCCCATAGAGGGCTATGGTGAAAAAGGAAATATCTTCCGTTCAAAACTGGAAAGAAGCTTTCTGAGAAACTGCTCTGTGTTCTGTTAATTCATCTCACAGAGTTACATCTTTCCCTTCAAGAAGCCTTTCGCTAAGGCTGTTCTTGTGGACTTGGCAAAGGGATATTTGGAAGCCCATAGAGGGCTATGGTGAAAAAGGAAATATCTTCCGTTCAAAACTGGAAAGAAGCTTTCTGAGAAACTGCTCTGTGTTCTGTTAATTCATCTCACAGAGTTACATCTTTCCCTTCAAGAAGCCTTTCGCTAAGGCTGTTCTTGTGGAATTGGCAAAGGGATATTTGGAAGCCCGTAGAGGGCTATGGTGAAAAAGGAAATATCTTCCGTTCAAAACTGGAAAGAAGCTTTCTGAGAAACTGCTCTGTGTTCTGTTAATTCATCTCACAGAGTTACATCTTTCCCTTCAAGAAGCCTTTCGCTAAGGCTGTTCTTGTGGAATTGGCAAAGGGATATTTGGAAGCCCATAGAGGGCTATGGTGAAAAAGGAAATATCTTCCGTTCAAAACTGGAAAGAAGCTTTCTGAGAAACTGCTCTGTGTTCTGTTAATTCATCTCACAGAGTTACATCTTTCCCTTCCAGAAGCCTTTCGCTAAGGCTGTTCTTGTGGAATTGTCAAAGGGATATTTGGAAGCCCATAGAGGGCTATGGTGAAATAGGAAATATCTTCCGTTCAAAACTGGAAAGAAGCTTTCTGAGAAACTGCTCTGTGTTCTGTTAATTCATCTCACAGAGTTACATCTTTCCCTTCAAGAAGCCTTTCGCTAAGGCTGTTCTTGTGGAATTGGCAAAGGGATATTTGGAAGCCCATAGAGGGCTATGGTGAAAAAGGAAATATCTTCCGTTCAAAACTGGAAAGAAGCTTTCTGAGAAACTGCTCTGTGTTCTGTTAATTCATCTCACAGAGTTACATCTTTCCCTTCAAGAAGCCTTTCGCTAAGGCTGTTCTTGTGGAATTGGCAAAGGGATATTTGGAAGCCCTTAGAGGGCTATGGTGAAAAAGGAAATATCTTCCGTTCAAAACTGGAAAGAAGCTTTCTGAGAAACTGCTCTGTGTTCTGTTAATTCATCTCACAGAGTTACATCTTTCCCTTCAAGAAGCCTTTCGCTAAGCTGTTCTTGTGGAATTGGCAAAGGGATATTTGGAAGCCCATAGAGGGCTATGGTGAAAAAGGAAATATCTTCCGTTCAAAACTGGAAAGAAGCTTTCTGAGAAACTGCCCTGTGTTCTGTTAATTCATCTCACAGAGTTACATCTTTCCCTTCAAGAAGCCTTTCGCTAAGGCTGTTCTTGTGGAATTGGCAAAGGGATATTTGGAAGCCTATAGAGGGCTATGGTGAAAAAGGAAATATCTTCCGTTCAAAACTGGAAAGAAGCTTTCTGAGAAACTGCTCTGTGTTCTGTTAATTCATCTCACAGAGTTACATCTTTCCCCTCAAGAAGCCTTTCGCTAAGGCTGTTCTTGTGGAACTGGCAAAGGGATATTTGGAAGCCCATAGAGGGCTATGGTGAAAAAGGAAATATCTTCCGTTCAAAACTGGAAAGAAGCTTTCTGAGAAACTGCTCTGTGTTCTGTTAATTCATCTCACAGAGTTACATCTTTCCCTTCAAGAAGCCTTTCGCTAAGGCTGTTCTTGTGGACTTGGCAAAGGGATATTTGGAAGCCCATAGAGGGCTATGGTGAAAAAGGAAATATCTTCCGTTCAAAACTGGAAAGAAGCTTTCTGAGAAACTGCTCTGTGTTCTGTTAATTCATCTCACAGAGTTACATCTTTCCCTTCAAGAAGCCTTTCGCTAAGGCTGTTCTTGTGGAATTGGCAAAGGGATATTTGGAAGCCCGTAGAGGGCTATGGTGAAAAAGGAAATATCTTCCGTTCAAAACTGGAAAGAAGCTTTCTGAGAAACTGCTCTGTGTTCTGTTAATTCATCTCACAGAGTTACATCTTTCCCTTCAAGAAGCCTTTCGCTAAGGCTGTTCTTGTGGAATTGGCAAAGGGATATTTGGAAGCCCATAGAGGGCTATGGTGAAAAAGGAAATATCTTCCGTTCAAAACTGGAAAGAAGCTTTCTGAGAAACTGCTCTGTGTTCTGTTAATTCATCTCACAGAGTTACATCTTTCCCTTCAAGAAGCCTTTCGCTAAGGCTGTTCTTGTGGAATTGGCAAAGGGATATTTGGAAGCCCATAGAGGGCTATGGTGAAAAAGGAAATATCTTCCGTTCAAAACTGGAAAGAAGCTTTCTGAGAAACTGCTCTGTGTTCTGTTAATTCATCTCACAGAGTTACATCTTTCCCTTCAAGAAGCCTTTCGCTAAGGCTGTTCTTGTGGAATTGGCAAAGGGATATTTGGAAGCCCATAGAGGGCTATGGTGAAAAAGGAAATATCTTCCGTTCAAAACTGGAAAGAAGCTTTCTGAGAAACTGCTCTGTGTTCTGTTAATTCATCTCACAGAGTTACATCTTTCCCTTCAAG
Organism: Chlorocebus sabaeus; assembly: GCF_047675955.1. Classification (NCBI taxonomy): domain Eukaryota; kingdom Metazoa; phylum Chordata; class Mammalia; order Primates; family Cercopithecidae; genus Chlorocebus; species Chlorocebus sabaeus. Next base: position 61,898 of record NW_027327712.1, on the reverse strand, counting down.
AAGCCTTTCGCTAAGGCTGTTCTTGTGGAATTGGCAAAGGGATATTTGGAAGCCCATAGAGGGCTATGGTGAAAAAGGAAATATCTTCCGTTCAAAACTGGAAAGAAGCTTTCTGAGAAACTGCTCTGTGTTCTGTTAATTCATCTCACAGAGTTACATCTTTCCCTTCAAGAAGCCTTTCGCTAAGGCTGTTCTTGTGGAATTGGCAAAGGGATATTTGGAAGCCCTTAGAGGGCTATGGTGAAAAAGGAAATATCTTCCGTTCAAAACTGGAAAGAAGCTTTCTGAGAAACTGCTCTGTGTTCTGTTAATTCATCTCACAGAGTTACATCTTTCCCTTCAAGAAGCCTTTCGCTAAGGCTGTTCTTGTGGAATTGGCAAAGGGATATTTGGAAGCCCATAGAGGGCTATGGTGAAAAAGGAAATATCTTCCGTTCAAAACTGGAAAGAAGCTTTCTGAGAAACTGCTCTGTGTTCTGTTAATTCATCTCACAGAGTTACATCTTTCCCTTCAAGAAGCCTTTCGCTAAGGCTGTTCTTGTGGACTTGGCAAAGGGATATTTGGAAGCCCATAGAGGGCTATGGTGAAAAAGGAAATATCTTCCGTTCAAAACTGGAAAGAAGCTTTCTGAGAAACTGCTCTGTGTTCTGTTAATTCATCTCACAGAGTTACATCTTTCCCTTCAAGAAGCCTTTCGCTAAGGCTGTTCTTGTGGAATTGGCAAAGGGATATTTGGAAGCCCGTAGAGGGCTATGGTGAAAAAGGAAATATCTTCCGTTCAAAACTGGAAAGAAGCTTTCTGAGAAACTTCTCTGTGTTCTGTTAATTCATCTCACAGAGTTACATCTTTCCCTTCAAGAAGCCTTTCGCTAAGGCTGTTCTTGTGGAATTGGCAAAGGGATATTTGGAAGCCCATAGAGGGCTATGGTGAAAAAGGAAATATCTTCCGTTCAAAACTGGAAAGAAGCTTTCTGAGAAACTGCTCTGTGTTCTGTTAATTCATCTCACAGAGTTACATCTTTCCCTTCAGGAAGCCTTTCGCTAAGGCTGTTCTTGTGGAATTGGCAAAGGGATATTTGGAAGCCCATAGAGGGCTATGGTGAAAAAGGAAATATCTTCCGTTCAAAACTGGAAAGAAGCTTTCTGAGAAACTGCTCTGTGTTCTGTTAATTCATCTCACAGAGTTACATCTTTCCCTTCAAGAAGCCTTTCGCTAAGGCTGTTCTTGTGGACTTGGCAAAGGGATATTTGGAAGCCCATAGAGGGCTATGGTGAAAAAGGAAATATCTTCCGTTCAAAACTGGAAAGAAGCTTTCTGAGAAACTGCTCTGTGTTCTGTTAATTCATCTCACAGAGTTACATCTTTCCCTTCAAGAAGCCTTTCGCTAAGGCTGTTCTTGTGGAATTGGCAAAGGGATATTTGGAAGCCCATAGAGGGCTATGGTGAAAAAGGAAATATCTTCCGTTCAAATCTGGAAAGAAGCTTTCTGAGAAACTGCTCTGTGTTCTGTTAATTCATCTCACAGAGTTACATCTTTCCCTTCAAGAAGCCTTTCGCTAAGGCTGTTCTTGTGGAATTGGCAAAGGGATATTTGGAAGCCCATAGAGGGCTATGGTGAAAAAGGAAATATCTTCCGTTCAAAACTGGAAAGAAGCTTTCTGAGAAACTGCCCTGTGTTCTGTTAATTCATCTCACAGAGTTACATCTTTCCCCTCAAGAAGCCTTTCGCTAAGGCTGTTCTTGTGGAATTGGTAAAGGGATATTTGGAAGCCCATAGAGGTCTATGGTGAAAAAGGAAATATCTTCCGTTCAAAACTGGAAAGAAGCTTTCTGAGAAACTGCTATGTGTTCTGTTAATTCATCTCACAGAGTTACATCTTTCCCTTCAAGAAGCCTTTCGCTAAGGCTGTTCTTGTGGACTTGGCAAAGGGATATTTGGAAGCCCATAGAGGGCTATGGTGAAAAAGGAAATATCTTCCGTTCAAAACTGGAAAGAAGCTTTCTGAGAAACTGCTCTGTGTTCTGTTAATTCATCTCACAGAGTTACATCTTTCCCTTCAAGAAGCCTTTCCCTAAGGCTGTTCTTGTGGACTTGGCAAAGGGATATTTGGAAGCCCATAGAGGGCTATGGTGAAAAAGGAAATATCTTCCGTTCAAAACTGGAAAGAAGCTTTCTGAGAAACTGCTCTGTGTTCTGTTAATTCATCTCACAGAGTTACATCTTTCCCTTCAAGAAGCCTTTCGCTAAGGCTGTTCTTGTGGAATTGGCAAAGGGATATTTGGAAGCCCATAGAGGGCTATGGTGAAAAAGGAAATATCTTCCGTTCAAAACTGGAAAGAAGCTTTCTGAGAAACTGCTCTGTGTTCTGTTAATTCATCTCACAGAGTTACATCTTTCCCTTCAGGAAGCCTTTCGCTAAGGCTGTTCTTGTGGAATTGGCAAAGGGATATTTGGAAGCCCATTGAGGGCTATGGTGAAAAAGGAAATATCTTCCGTTCAAAACTGGAAAGAAGCTTTCTGAGAAACTGCTCTGTGTTCTGTTAATTCATCTCACAGAGTTACATCTTTCCCTTCAAGAAGCCTTTCGCTAAGGCTGTTCTTGTGGAATTGGCAAAGGGATATTTGGAAGCCCATAGAGGGCTATGGTGAAAAAGGAAATATCTTCCGTTCAAAACTGGAAAGAAGCTTTCTGAGAAACTGCTCTGTGTTCTGTTAATTCATCTCACAGAGTTACATCTTTCCCTTCCAGAAGCCTTTCGCTAAGGCTGTTCTTGTGGAATTGGCAAAGGGATATTTGGAAGCCCATAGAGGGCTATGGTGAAAAAGGAAATATCTTCCGTTCAAAACTGGAAAGAAGCTTTCTGAGAAACTGCTCTGTGTTCTGTTAATTCATCTCACAGAGTTACATCTTTCCCTTCCAGAAGCCTTTCGCTAAGGCTGTTCTTGTGGAATTGGCAAAGGGATATTTGGAAGCCCATAGAGGGCTATGGTGAAAAAGGAAATATCTTCCGTTCAAAACTGGAAAAAAGCTTTCTGAGAAACTGCTCTGTGTTCTGTTAATTCGTCTCACAGAGTTACATCTTTCCCTTCAAGAAGCCTTTCGCTAAGGCTGTTCTTGTGGACTTGGCAAAGGGATATTTGGAAGCCCAGAGAGGGCTATGGTGAAAAAGGAAATATCTTCCGTTCAAAACTGGAAAGAAGCTTTCTGAGAAACTGCCCTGTGTTCTGTTAATTCATCTCACAGAGTTACATCTTTCCCTTCAAGAAGCCTTTCGCTAAGGCTGTTCTTGTGGAATTGGCAAAGGGATATTTGGAAGCCCATAGAGGGCTATGGTGAAAAAGGAAATATCTTCCGTTCAAAACTGGAAAGAAGCTTTCTGAGAAACTGCCCTGTGTTCTGTTAATTCATCTCACAGAGTTACATCTTTCCCTTCAAGAAGCCTTTCGCTAAGGCTGTTCTTGTGGAATTGGCAAAGGGATATTTGGAAGCCCATAGAGGGCTATGGTGAAAAAGGAAATATCTTCCGTTCAAAACTGGAAAGAAGCTTTCTGAGAAACTGCTCTGTGTTCTGTTAATTCATCTCACAGAGTTACATCTTTCCCTTCAGGAAGCCTTTCGCTAAGGCTGTTCTTGTGGAATTGGCAAAGGGATATTTGGAAGCCCATAGAGGGCTATGGTGAAAAAGGAAATATCTTCCGTTCAAAACTGGAAAGAAGCTTTCTGAGAAACTGCTCTGTGTTCTGTTAATTCATCTCACAGAGTTACATCTTTCCCTTCAAGAAGCCTTTCGCTAAGGCTGTTCTTGTGGACTTGGCAAAGGGATATTTGGAAGCCCATAGAGGGCTATGGTGAAAAAGGAAATATCTTCCGTTCAAAACTGGAAAGAAGCTTTCTGAGAAACTGCTCTGTGTTCTGTTAATTCATCTCACAGAGTTACATCTTTCCCTTCAAGAAGCCTTTCGCTAAGGCTGTTCTTGTGGAATTGGCAAAGGGATATTTGGAAGCCCATAGAGGGCTATGGTGAAAAAGGAAATATCTTCCGTTCAAATCTGGAAAGAAGCTTTCTGAGAAACTGCTCTGTGTTCTGTTAATTCATCTCACAGAGTTACATCTTTCCCTTCAAGAAGCCTTTCGCTAAGGCTGTTCTTGTGGAATTGGCAAAGGGATATTTGGAAGCCCATAGAGGGCTATGGTGAAAAAGGAAATATCTTCCGTTCAAAACTGGAAAGAAGCTTTCTGAGAAACTGCCCTGTGTTCTGTTAATTCATCTCACAGAGTTACATCTTTCCCTTCAAGAAGCCTTTCGCTAAGGCTGTTCTTGTGGAATTGGTAAAGGGATATTTGGAAGCCCATAGAGGGCTATGGTGAAAAAGGAAATATCTTCCGTTCAAAACTGGAAAGAAGCTTTCTGAGAAACTGCTCTGTGTTCTGTTAATTCATCTCACAGAGTTACATCTTTCCCTTCAAGAAGCCTTTCGCTAAGGCTGTTCTTGTGGACTTGGCAAAGGGATATTTGGAAGCCCATAGAGGGCTATGGTGAAAAAGGAAATATCTTCCGTTCAAAACTGGAAAGAAGCTTTCTGAGAAACTGCTCTGTGTTCTGTTAATTCATCTCACAGAGTTACATCTTTCCCTTCAAGAAGCCTTTCCCTAAGGCTGTTCTTGTGGACTTGGCAAAGGGATATTTGGAAGCCCATAGAGGGCTATGGTGAAAAAGGAAATATCTTCCGTTCAAAACTGGAAAGAAGCTTTCTGAGAAACTGCTCTGTGTTCTGTTAATTCATCTCACAGAGTTACATCTTTCCCTTCAAGAAGCCTTTCGCTAAGGCTGTTCTTGTGGAATTGGCAAAGGGATATTTGGAAGCCCATAGAGGGCTATGGTGAAAAAGGAAATATCTTCCGTTCAAAACTGGAAAGAAGCTTTCTGAGAAACTGCTCTGTGTTCTGTTAATTCATCTCACAGAGTTACATCTTTCCCTTCAGGAAGCCTTTCGCTAAGGCTGTTCTTGTGGAATTGGCAAAGGGATATTTGGAAGCCCATTGAGGGCTATGGTGAAAAAGGAAATATCTTCCCTTCAAAACTGGAAAGAAGCTTTCTGAGAAACTGCTCTGTGTTCTGTTAATTCATCTCACAGAGTTACATCTTTCCCTTCAAGAAGCCTTTCGCTAAGGCTGTTCTTGTGGAATTGGCAAAGGGATATTTGGAAGCCCATAGAGGGCTATGGTGAAAAAGGAAATATCTTCCGTTCAAAACTGGAAAGAAGCTTTCTGAGAAACTGCTCTGTGTTCTGTTAATTCATCTCACAGAGTTACATCTTTCCCTTCCAGAAGCCTTTCGCTAAGGCTGTTCTTGTGGAATTGGCAAAGGGATATTTGGAAGCCCATAGAGGGCTATGGTGAAAAAGGAAATATCTTCCGTTCAAAACTGGAAAGAAGCTTTCTGAGAAACTGCTCTGTGTTCTGTTAATTCATCTCACAGAGTTACATCTTTCCCTTCCAGAAGCCTTTCGCTAAGGCTGTTCTTGTGGAATTGGCAAAGGGATATTTGGAAGCCCATAGAGGGCTATGGTGAAAAAGGAAATATCTTCCGTTCAAAACTGGAAAGAAGCTTTCTGAGAAACTGCTCTGTGTTCTGTTAATTCATCTCACAGAGTTACATCTTTCCCTTCCAGAAGCCTTTCGCTAAGGCTGTTCTTGTGGAATTGGCAAAGGGATATTTGGAAGCCCATAGAGGGCTATGGTGAAAAAGGAAATATCTTCCGTTCAAAACTGGAAAAAAGCTTTCTGAGAAACTGCTCTGTGTTCTGTTAATTCGTCTCACAGAGTTACATCTTTCCCTTCAAGAAGCCTTTCGCTAAGGCTGTTCTTGTGGACTTGGCAAAGGGATATTTGGAAGCCCAGAGAGGGCTATGGTGAAAAAGGAAATATCTTCCGTTCAAAACTGGAAAGAAGCTTTCTGAGAAACTGCCCTGTGTTCTGTTAATTCATCTCACAGAGTTACATCTTTCCCTTCAAGAAGCCTTTCGCTAAGGCTGTTCTTGTGGAATTGGCAAAGGGATATTTGGAAGCCCATAGAGGGCTATGGTGAAAAAGGAAATATCTTCCGTTCAAAACTGGAAAGAAGCTTTCTGAGAAACTGCCCTGTGTTCTGTTAATTCATCTCACAGAGTTACATCTTTCCCTTCAAGAAGCCTTTCGCTAAGGCTGTTCTTGTGGAATTGGCAAAGGGATATTTGGAAGCCCATAGAGGGCTATGGTGAAAAAGGAAATATCTTCCGTTCAAAACTGGAAAGAAGCTTTCTGAGAAACTGCTCTGTGTTCTGTTAATTCATCTCACAGAGTTACATCTTTCCCTTCAGGAAGCCTTTCGCTAAGGCTGTTCTTGTGGAATTGGCAAAGGGATATTTGGAAGCCCATAGAGGGCTATGGTGAAAAAGGAAATATCTTCCGTTCAAAACTGGAAAGAAGCTTTCTGAGAAACTGCTCTGTGTTCTGTTAATTCATCTCACAGAGTTACATCTTTCCCTTCAAGAAGCCTTTCGCTAAGGCTGTTCTTGTGGACTTGGCAAAGGGATATTTGGAAGCCCATAGAGGGCTATGGTGAAAAAGGAAATATCTTCCGTTCAAAACTGGAAAGAAGCTTTCTGAGAAACTGCTCTGTGTTCTGTTAATTCATCTCACAGAGTTACATCTTTCCCTTCAAGAAGCCTTTCGCTAAGGCTGTTCTTGTGGAATTGGCAAAGGGATATTTGGAAGCCCATAGAGGGCTATGGTGAAAAAGGAAATATCTTCCGTTCAAATCTGGAAAGAAGCTTTCTGAGAAACTGCTCTGTGTTCTGTTAATTCATCTCACAGAGTTACATCTTTCCCTTCAAGAAGCCTTTCGCTAAGGCTGTTCTTGTGGAATTGGCAAAGGGATATTTGGAAGCCCATAGAGGGCTATGGTGAAAAAGGAAATATCTTCCGTTCAAAACTGGAAAGAAGCTTTCTGAGAAACTGCCCTGTGTTCTGTTAATTCATCTCACAGAGTTACATCTTTCCCTTCAAGAAGCCTTTCGCTAAGGCTGTTCTTGTGGAATTGGTAAAGGGATATTTGGAAGCCCATAGAGGGCTATGGTGAAAAAGGAAATATCTTCCGTTCAAAACTGGAAAGAAGCTTTCTGAGAAACTGCTCTGTGTTCTGTTAATTCATCTCACAGAGTTACATCTTTCCCTTCAAGAAGCCTTTCGCTAAGGCTGTTCTTGTGGACTTGGCAAAGGGATATTTGGAAGCCCATAGAGGGCTATGGTGAAAAAGGAAATATCTTCCGTTCAAAACTGGAAAGAAGCTTTCTGAGAAACTGCTCTGTGTTCTGTTAATTCATCTCACAGAGTTACATCTTTCCCTTCAAGAAGCCTTTCCCTAAGGCTGTTCTTGTGGACTTGGCAAAGGGATATTTGGAAGCCCATAGAGGGCTATGGTGAAAAAGGAAATATCTTCCGTTCAAAACTGGAAAGAAGCTTTCTGAGAAACTGCTCTGTGTTCTGTTAATTCATCTCACAGAGTTACATCTTTCCCTTCAAGAAGCCTTTCGCTAAGGCTGTTCTTGTGGAATTGGCAAAGGGATATTTGGAAGCCCATAGAGGGCTATGGTGAAAAAGGAAATATCTTCCGTTCAAAACTGGAAAGAAGCTTTCTGAGAAACTGCTCTGTGTTCTGTTAATTCATCTCACAGAGTTACATCTTTCCCTTCAGGAAGCCTTTCGCTAAGGCTGTTCTTGTGGAATTGGCAAAGGGATATTTGGAAGCCCATTGAGGGCTATGGTGAAAAAGGAAATATCTTCCCTTCAAAACTGGAAAGAAGCTTTCTGAGAAACTGCTCTGTGTTCTGTTAATTCATCTCACAGAGTTACATCTTTCCCTTCAAGAAGCCTTTCGCTAAGGCTGTTCTTGTGGAATTGGCAAAGGGATATTTGGAAGCCCATAGAGGGCTATGGTGAAAAAGGAAATATCTTCCGTTCAAAACTGGAAAGAAGCTTTCTGAGAAAGTGCTCTGTGTTCTGTTAATTCATCTCACAGAGTTACATCTTTCCCTTCCAGAAGCCTTTCGCTAAGGCTGTTCTTGTGGAATTGGCAAAGGGATATTTGGAAGCCCATAGAGGGCTATGGTGAAAAAGGAAATATCTTCCGTTCAAAACTGGAAAGAAGCTTTCTGAGAAACTGCTCTGTGTTCTGTTAATTCATCTCACAGAGTTACATCTTTCCCTTCCAGAAGCCTTTCGCTAAGGCTGTTCTTGTGGAATTGGCAAAGGGATATTTGGAAGCCCATAGAGGGCTATGGTGAAAAAGGAAATATCTTCCGTTCAAAACTGGAAAGAAGCTTTCTGAGAAACTGCTCTGTGTTCTGTTAATTCGTCTCACAGAGTTACATCTTTCCCTTCAAGAAGCCTTTCGCTAAGGCTGTTCTTGTGGAATTGGCAAAGGGATATTTGGAAGCCCATAGAGGGCTATGGTGAAAAAGGAAATATCTTCCGTTCAAAACTGGAAAGAAGCTTTCTGAGAAACTGCTCTGTGTTCTGTTAATTCATCTCACAGAGTTACATCTTTCCCTTCAAGAAGCCTTTCGCTAAGGCTGTTCTTGTGGAATTGGCAAAGGGATATTTGGAAGCCCAGAGAGGGCTATGGTGAAAAAGGAAATATCTTCCGTTCAAAACTGGAAAGAAGCTTTCTGAGAAACTGCCCTGTGTTCTGTTAATTCATCTCACAGAGTTACATCTTTCCCTTCAAGAAGCCTTTCGCTAAGGCTGTTCTTGTGGAATTGGCAAAGGGATATTTGGAAGCCCATAGAGGGCTATGGTGAAAAAGGAAATATCTTCCGTTCAAAACTGGAAAGAAGCTTTCTGAGAAACTGCCCTGTGTTCTGTTAATTCATCTCACAGAGTTACATCTTTCCCTTCAAGAAGCCTTTCGCTAAGGCTGTTCTTGTGGAATTGGCAAAGGGATATTTGGAAGCCCATAGAGGGCTATGGTGAAAAAGGAAATATCTTCCGTTCAAAACTGGAAAGAAGCTTTCTGAGAAACTGCTCTGTGTTCTGTTAATTCATCTCACAGAGTTACATCTTTCCCTTCAAGAAGCCTTTCGCTAAGGCTGTTCTTGTGGACTTGGCAAAGGGATATTTGGAAGCCCATAGAGGGCTATGGTGAAAAAGGAAATATCTTCCGTTCAAAACTGGAAAGAAGCTTTCTGAGAAACTGCTCTGTGTTCTGTTAATTCATCTCACAGAGTTACATCTTTCCCTTCAAGAAGCCTTTCGCTAAGGCTGTTCTTGTGGACTTGGCAAAGGGATATTTGGAAGCCCATAGAGGGCTATGGTGAAAAAGGAAAAGCTTCCGTTCAAAACTGGAAAGAAGCTTTCTGAGAAACTGCTCTGTGTTCTGTTAATTCATCTCACAGAGTTACATCTTTCCCTTCAAGAAGCCTTTCGCTAAGGCTGTTCTTGTGGACTTGGCAAAGGGATATTTGGAAGCCCATAGAGGGCTATGGTGAAAAAGGAAATATCTTCCGTTCAAAACTGGAAAGAAGCTTTCTGAGAAACTGCTCTGTGTTCTGTTAATTCATCTCACAGAGTTACATCTTTCCCTTCAAGAAGCCTTTCGCTAAGGCTGTTCTTGTGGAATTGGCAAAGGGATATTTGGAAGCCCATAGAGGGCTATGGTGAAAAAGGAAATATCTTCCGTTCAAAACTGGAAAGAAGCTTTCTGAGAAACTGCTCTGTGTTCTGTTAATTCATCTCACAGAGTTACATCTTTCCCTTCAAGAAGCCTTTCGCTAAGGCTGTTCTTGTGGAATTGGCAAAGGGATATTTGGAAGCCCATAGAGGGCTATGGTGAAAAAGGAAATATCTTCCGTTCAAAACTGGAAAGAAGCTTTCTGAGAAACTGCTCTGTGTTCTGTTAATTCATCTCACAGAGTTACATCTTTCCCTTCAAGAAGCCTTTCGCTAAGGCTGTTCTTGTGGAATTGGCAAAGGGATATTTGGAAGCCCATAGAGGGCTATGGTGAAAAAGGAAATATCTTCCGTTCAAAACTGGAAAGAAGCTTTCTGAGAAACTGCTCTGTGTTCTGTTAATTCATCTCACAGAGTTACATCTTTCCCTTCAAGAAGCCTTTCGCTAAGGCTGTTCTTGTGGAATTGGCAAAGGGATATTTGGAAGCCCATAGAGGGCTATGGTGAAAAAGGAAATATCTTCCGTTCAAAACTGGAAAGAAGCTTTCTGAGAAACTGCTCTGTGTTCTGTTAATTCATCTCACAGAGTTACATCTTTCCCTTCCAGAAGCCTTTCGCTAAGGCTGTTCTTGTGGAATTGGCAAAGGGATATTTGGAAGCCCATAGAGGGCTATGGTGAAAAAGGAAATATCTTCCGTTCAAAACTGGAAAGAAGCTTTCTGAGAAACTGCTCTGTGTTCTGTTAATTCGTCTCACAGAGTTACATCTTTCCCTTCCAGAAGCCTTTCGCTAAGGCTGTTCTTGTGGAATTGGCAAAGGGATATTTGGAAGCCCATAGAGGGCTATGGTGAAAAAGGAAATATCTTCCGTTCAAAACTGGAAAGAAGCTTTCTGAGAAACTGCTCTGTGTTCTGTTAATTCATCTCACAGAGTTACATCTTTCCCTTCAAGAAGCCTTTCGCTAAGGCTGTTCTTGTGGACTTGGCAAAGGGATATTTGGAAGCCCATAGAGGGCTATGGTGAAAAAGGAAATATCTTCCGTTCAAAACTGGAAAGAAGCTTTCTGAGAAACTGCTCTGTGTTCTGTTAATTCATCTCACAGAGTTACATCTTTCCCTTCAAGAAGCCTTTCGCTAAGGCTGTTCTTGTGGACTTGGCAAAGGGATATTTGGAAGCCCTTAGAGGGCTATGGTGAAAAAGGAAATATCTTCCGTTCAAAACTGGAAAGAAGCTTTCTGAGAAACTGCTCTGTGTTCTGTTAATTCATCTCACAGAGTTACATCTTTCCCTTCAAGAAGCCTTTCGCTAAGGCTGTTCTTGTGGACTTGGCAAAGGGATATTTGGAAGCCCATAGAGGGCTATGGTGAAAAAGGAAATATCTTCCGTTCAAAACTGGAAAGAAGCTTTCTGAGAAACTGCTCTGTGTTCTGTTAATTCATCTCACAGAGTTACATCTTTCCCTTCAAGAAGCCTTTCGCTAAGGCTGTTCTTGTGGACTTGGCAAAGGGATATTTGGAAGCCCATAGAGGGCTATGGTGAAAAAGGAAATATCTTCCGTTCAAAACTGGAAAGAAGCTTTCTGAGAAACTGCTCTGTGTTCTGTTAATTCATCTCACAGAGTTACATCTTTCCTTTCAAGAAGCCTTTCGCTAAGGCTGTTCTTGTGGACTTGGCAAAGGGATATTTGGAAGCCCATAGAGGGCTATGGTGAAAAAGGAAATATCTTCCGTTCAAAACTGGAAAGAAGCTTTCTGAGAAACTGCCCTGTGTTCTGTTAATTCATCTCACAGAGTTACATCTTTCCCTTCAAGAAGCCTTTCGCTAAGGCTGTTCTTGTGGAATTGGCAAAGGGATATTTGGAAGCCCATAGAGGGCTATGGTGAAAAAGGAAATATCTTCCGTTCAAAACTGGAAAGAAGCTCTGAGAAACTGCTCTGTGTTCTGTTAATTCATCTCACAGAGTTACATCTTTCCCTTCAAGAAGCCTTTCGCTAAGGCTGTTCTTGTGGAATTGGCAAAGGGATATTTGGAAGCCCATAGAGGGCTATGGTGAAAAAGGAAATATCTTCCGTTCAAAACTGGAAAGAAGCTTTCTGAGAAACTGCTCTGTGTTCTGTTAATTCATCTCACAGAGTTACATCTTTCCCTTCAAGAAGCCTTTCGCTAAGGCTGTTCTTGTGGAATTGGCAAAGGGATATTTGGAAGCCCATAGAGGGCTATGGTGAAAAAGGAAATATCTTCCGTTCAAAACTGGAAAGAAGCTTTCTGAGAAACTGCTCTGTGTTCTGTTAATTCATCTCACAGAGTTACATCTTTCCCTTCCAGAAGCCTTTCGCTAAGGCTGTTCTTGTGGAATTGGCAAAGGGATATTTGGAAGCCCATAGAGGGCTATGGTGAAAAAGGAAATATCTTCCGTTCAAAACTGGAAAGAAGCTTTCTGAGAAACTGCTCTGTGTTCTGTTAATTCATCTCACAGTGTTACATCTTTCCCTTCCAGAAGCCTTTCGCTAAGGCTGTTCTTGTGGAATTGGCAAAGGGATATTTGGAAGCCCATAGAGGGCTATGGTGAAAAAGGAAATATCTTCCGTTCAAAACTGGAAAGAAGCTTTCTGAGAAACTGCTCTGTGTTCTGTTAATTCATCTCACAGAGTTACATCTTTCCCTTCCAGAAGCCTTTCGCTAAGGCTGTTCTTGTGGAATTGGCAAAGGGATATTTGGAAGCCCATAGAGGGCTATGGTGAAAAAGGAAATATCTTCCGTTCAAAACTGAAAAGAAGCTTTCTGAGAAACTGCTCTGTGTTCTGTTAATTCATCTCACAGAATTACATCTTTCCCTTCAAGAAGCCTTTCGCTAAGGCTGTTCTTGTGGACTTGGCAAAGGGATACTTGGAAGCCCATAGAGGGCTATGGTGAAAAAGGAAATATCTTCCGTTCAAAACTGGAAAGAAGCTTTCTGAGAAACTGCTCTGTGTTCTGTTAATTCATCTCACAGAGTTACATCTTTCCCTTCAAGAAGCCTTTCGCTAAGGCTGTTCTTGTGGACTTGGCAAAGGGATATTTGGAAGCCCATAGAGGGCTATGGTGAAAAAGGAAATATCTTCCGTTCAAAACTGGAAAGAAGCTTTCTGAGAAACTGCTCTGTGTTCTGTTAATTCATCTCACAGAGTTACATCTTTCCCTTCAAGAAGCCTTTCGCTAAGGCTGTTCTTGTGGACTTGGCAAAGGGATATTTGGAAGCCCATAGAGGGCTATGGTGAAAAAGGAAATATCTTCCGTTCAAAACTGGAAAGAAGCTTTCTGAGAAACTGCTCTGTGTTCTGTTAATTCATCTCACAGAGTTACATCTTTCCCTTCAAGAAGCCTTTCGCTAAGGCTGTTCTTGTGGACTTGGCAAAGGGATATTTGGAAGCCCATAGAGGGCTATGGTGAAAAAGGAAATATCTTCCGTTCAAAACTGGAAAGAAGCTTTCTGAGAAACTGCTCTGTGTTCTGTTAATTCATCTCACAGAGTTACATCTTTCCTTTCAAGAAGCCTTTCGCTAAGGCTGTTCTTGTGGACTTGGCAAAGGGATATTTGGAAGCCCATAGAGGGCTATGGTGAAAAAGGAAATATCTTCCGTTCAAAACTGGAAAGAAGCTTTCTGAGAAACTGCCCTGTGTTCTGTTAATTCATCTCACAGAGTTACATCTTTCCCTTCAAGAAGCCTTTCGCTAAGGCTGTTCTTGTGGAATTGGCAAAGGGATATTTGGAAGCCCATAGAGGGCTATGGTGAAAAAGGAAATATCTTCCGTTCAAAACTGGAAAGAAGCTCTGAGAAACTGCTCTGTGTTCTGTTAATTCATCTCACAGAGTTAAATCTTTCCCTTCAAGAAGCCTTTCGCTAAGGCTGTTCTTGTGGAATTGGCAAAGGGATATTTGGAAGCCCATAGAGGGCTATGGTGAAAAAGGAAATATCTTCCGTTCAAAACTGGAAAGAAGCTTTCTGAGAAACTGCTCTGTGTTCTGTTAATTCATCTCACAGAGTTACATCTTTCCCTTCAAGAAGCCTTTCGCTAAGGCTGTTCTTGTGGAATTGGCAAAGGGATATTTGGAAGCCCATAGAGGGCTATGGTGAAAAAGGAAATATCTTCCGTTCAAAACTGGAAAGAAGCTTTCTGAGAAACTGCTCTGTGTTCTGTTAATTCATCTCACAGAGTTACATCTTTCCCTTCCAGAAGCCTTTCGCTAAGGCTGTTCTTGTGGAATTGGCAAAGGGATATTTGGAAGCCCATAGAGGGCTATGGTGAAAAAGGAAATATCTTCCGTTCAAAACTGGAAAGAAGCTTTCTGAGAAACTGCTCTGTGTTCTGTTAATTCATCTCACAGAGTTACATCTTTCCCTTCAAGAAGCCTTTCGCTAAGGCTGTTCTTGTGGAATTGGCAAAGGGATATTTGGAAGCCCATAGAGGGCTATGGTGAAAAAGGAAATATCTTCCGTTCAAAACTGGAAAGAAGCTTTCTGAGAAACTGCTCTGTGTTCTGTTAATTCATCTCACAGAGTTACATCTTTCCCTTCAAGAAGCCTTTCGCTAAGGCTGTTCTTGTGGACTTGGCAAAGGGATATTTGGAAGCCCATAGAGGGCTATGGTGAAAAAGGAAATATCTTCCGTTCAAAACTGGAAAGAAGCTTTCTGAGAAACTGCTCTGTGTTCTGTTAATTCATCTCACAGAGTTACATCTTTCCTTTCAAGAAGCCTTTCGCTAAGGCTGTTCTTGTGGACTTGGCAAAGGGATATTTGGAAGCCCATAGAGGGCTATGGTGAAAAAGGAAATATCTTCCGTTCAAAACTGGAAAGAAGCTTTCTGAGAAACTGCTCTGTGTTCTGTTAATTCATCTCACAGAGTTACATCTTTCCCTTCAAGAAGCCTTTCGCTAAGGCTGTTCTTGTGGAATTGGCAAAGGGATATTTGGAAGCCCATAGAGGGCTATGGTGAAAAAGGAAATATCTTCCGTTCAAAACTGGAAAGAAGCTTTCTGAGAAACTGCTCTGTGTTCTGTTAATTCATCTCACAGAGTTACATCTTTCCCTTCAAGAAGCCTTTCGCTAAGGCTGTTCTTGTGGAATTGGCAAAGGGATATTTGGAAGCCCATAGAGGGCTATGGTGAAAAAGGAAATATCTTCCGTTCAAAACTGGAAAGAAGCTTTCTGAGAAACTGCTCTGTGTTCTGTTAATTCATCTCACAGAGTTACATCTTTCCCTTCCAGAAGCCTTTCGCTAAGGCTGTTCTTGTGGAATTGGCAAAGGGATATTTGGAAGCCCATAGAGGGCTATGGTGAAAAAGGAAATATCTTCCGTTCAAAACTGGAAAGAAGCTTTCTGAGAAACTGCTCTGTGTTCTGTTAATTCGTCTCACAGAGTTACATCTTTCCCTTCCAGAAGCCTTTCGCTAAGGCTGTTCTTGTGGAATTGGCAAAGGGATATTTGGAAGCCCATAGAGGGCTATGGTGAAAAAGGAAATATCTTCCGTTCAAAACTGGAAAGAAGCTTTCTGAGAAACTGCTCTGTGTTCTGTTAATTCATCTCACAGAGTTACATCTTTCCCTTCCAGAAGCCTTTCGCTAAGGCTGTTCTTGTGGAATTGGCAAAGGGATATTTGGAAGCCCATAGAGGGCTATGGTGAAAAAGGAAATATCTTCCGTTCAAAACTGGAAAGAAGCTTTCTGAGAAACTGCTCTGTGTTCTGTTAATTCATCTCACAGAGTTACATCTTTCCCTTCAAGAAGCCTTTCGCTAAGGCTGTTCTTGTGGACTTGGCAAAGGGATATTTGGAAGCCCATAGAGGGCTATGGTGAAAAAGGAAATATCTTCCGTTCAAAACTGGAAAGAAGCTTTCTGAGAAACTGCTCTGTGTTCTGTTAATTCATCTCACAGAGTTACATCTTTCCCTTCAAGAAGCCTTTCGCTAAGGCTGTTCTTGTGGACTTGGCAAAGGGATATTTGGAAGCCCATAGAGGGCTATGGTGAAAAAGGAAATATCTTCCGTTCAAAACTGGAAAGAAGCTTTCTGAGAAACTGCTCTGTGTTCTGTTAATTCATCTCACAGAGTTACATCTTTCCCTTCAAGAAGCCTTTCGCTAAGGCTGTTCTTGTGGACTTGGCAAAGGGATATTTGGAAGCCCATAGAGGGCTATGGTGAAAAAGGAAATATCTTCCGTTCAAAACTGGAAAGAAGCTTTCTGAGAAACTGCTCTGTGTTCTGTTAATTCATCTCACAGAGTTACATCTTTCCCTTCAAGAAGCCTTTCGCTAAGGCTGTTCTTGTGGAATTGGCAAAGGGATATTTGGAAGCCCATAGAGGGCTATGGTGAAAAAGGAAATATCTTCCGTTCAAAACTGGAAAGAAGCTTTCTGAGAAACTGCTCTGTGTTCTGTTAATTCATCTCACAGAGTTACATCTTTCCTTTCAAGAAGCCTTTCGCTAAGGCTGTTCTTGTGGACTTGGCAAAGGGATATTTGGAAGCCCATAGAGGGCTATGGTGAAAAAGGAAATATCTTCCGTTCAAAACTGGAAAGAAGCTTTCTGAGAAACTGCCCTGTGTTCTGTTAATTCATCTCACAGAGTTACATCTTTCCCTTCAAGAAGCCTTTCGCTAAGGCTGTTCTTGTGGAATTGGCAAAGGGATATTTGGAAGCCCATAGAGGGCTATGGTGAAAAAGGAAATATCTTCCGTTCAAAACTGGAAAGAAGCTCTGAGAAACTGCTCTGTGTTCTGTTAATTCATCTCACAGAGTTACATCTTTCCCTTCAGGAAGCCTTTCGCTAAGGCTGTTCTTGTGGAATTGGCAAAGGGATATTTGGAAGCCCATAGAGGGCTATGGTGAAAAAGGAAATATCTTCCGTTCAAAACTGGAAAGAAGCTTTCTGAGAAACTGCTCTGTGTTCTGTTAATTCATCTCACAGAGTTACATCTTTCCCTTCCAGAAGCCTTTCGCTAAGGCTGTTCTTGTGGAATTGGCAAAGGGATATTTGGAAGCCCATAGAGGGCTATGGTGAAAAAGGAAATATCTTCCGTTCAAAACTGGAAAGAAGCTTTCTGAGAAACTGCTCTGTGTTCTGTTAATTCATCTCACAGAGTTACATCTTTCCCTTCAAGAAGCCTTTCGCTAAGGCTGTTCTTGTGGAATTGGCAAAGGGATATTTGGAAGCCCATAGAGGGCTATGGTGAAAAAGGAAATATATTCCGTTCAAAACTGGAAAGAAGCTTTCTGAGAAACTGCTCTGTGTTCTGTTAATTCATCTCACAGAGTTACATCTTTCCCTTCAAGAAGCCTTTCGCTAAGGCTGTTCTTGTGGACTTGGCAAAGGGATATTTGGAAGCCCATAGAGGGCTATGGTGAAAAAGGAAATATCTTCCGTTCAAAACTGGAAAGAAGCTTTCTGAGAAACTGCTCTGTGTTCTGTTAATTCATCTCACAGAGTTACATCTTTCCTTTCAAGAAGCCTTTCGCTAAGGCTGTTCTTGTGGACTTGGCAAAGGGATATTTGGAAGCCCATAGAGGGCTATGGTGAAAAAGGAAATATCTTCCGTTCAAAACTGGAAAGAAGCTTTCTGAGAAACTGCTCTGTGTTCTGTTAATTCATCTCACAGAGTTACATCTTTCCCTTCAAGAAGCCTTTCGCTAAGGCTGTTCTTGTGGAATTGGCAAAGGGATATTTGGAAGCCCAGAGAGGGCTATGGTGAAAAAGGAAATATCTTCCGTTCAAAACTGGAAAGAAGCTTTCTGAGAAACTGCCCTGTCTTCTGTTAATTCATCTCACAGAGTTACATCTTTCCCTTCAAGAAGCCTTTCGCTAAGGCTGTTCTTGTGGAATTGGCAAAGGGATATTTGGAAGCCCATAGAGGGCTATGGTGAAAAAGGAAATATCTTCCGTTCAAAACTGGAAAGAAGCTTTCTGAGAAACTGCCCTGTGTTCTGTTAATTCATCTCACAGAGTTACATCTTTCCCTTCAAGAAGCCTTTCGCTAAGGCTGTTCTTGTGGAATTGGCAAAGGGATATTTGGAAGCCCATAGAGGGCTATGGTGAAAAAGGAAATATCTTCCGTTCAAAACTGGAAAGAAGCTTTCTGAGAAACTGCTCTGTGTTCTGTTAATTCATCTCACAGAGTTACATCTTTCCCTTCAAGAAGCCTTTCGCTAAGGCTGTTCTTGTGGACTTGGCAAAGAGATATTTGGAAGCCCATAGAGGGCTATGGTGAAAAAGGAAATATCTTCCGTTCAAAACTGGAAAGAAGCTTTCTGAGAAACTGCTCTGTGTTCTGTTAATTCATCTCACAGAGTTACATCTTTCCCTTCAAGAAGCCTTTCGCTAAGGCTGTTCTTGTGGACTTGGCAAAGGGATATTTGGAAGCCCATAGAGGGCTATGGTGAAAAAGGAAAAGCTTCCGTTCAAAACTGGAAAGAAGCTTTCTGAGAAACTGCTCTGTGTTCTGTTAATTCATCTCACAGAGTTACATCTTTCCCTTCAAGAAGCCTTTCGCTAAGGCTGTTCTTGTGGACTTGGCAAAGGGATATTTGGAAGCCCATAGAGGGCTATGGTGAAAAAGGAAATATCTTCCGTTCAAAACTGGAAAGAAGCTTTCTGAGAAACTGCTCTGTGTTCTGTTAATTCATCTCACAGAGTTACATCTTTCCCTTCAAGAAGCCTTTCGCTAAGGCTGTTCTTGTGGAATTGGCAAAGGGATATTTGGAAGCCCATAGAGGGCTATGGTGAAAAAGGAAATATCTTCCGTTCAAAACTGGAAAGAAGCTTTCTGAGAAACTGCTCTGTGTTCTGTTAATTCATCTCACAGAGTTACATCTTTCCCTTCCAGAAGCCTTTCGCTAAGGCTGTTCTTGTGGAATTGGCAAAGGGATATTTGGAAGCCCATAGAGGGCTATGGTGAAAAAGGAAATATCTTCCGTTCAAAACTGGAAAGAAGCTTTCTGAGAAACTGCTCTGTGTTCTGTTAATTCATCTCACAGAGTTACATCTTTCCCTTCAAGAAGCCTTTCGCTAAGGCTGTTCTTGTGGAATTGGCAAAGGGATATTTGGAAGCCCATAGAGGGCTATGGTGAAAAAGGAAATATCTTCCGTTCAAAACTGGAAAGAAGCTTTCTGAGAAACTGCTCTGTGTTCTGTTAATTCATCTCACAGAGTTACATCTTTCCCTTCAAGAAGCCTTTCGCTAAGGCTGTTCTTGTGGACTTGGCAAAGGGATATTTGGAAGCCCATAGAGGGCTATGGTGAAAAAGGAAATATCTTCCGTTCAAAACTGGAAAGAAGCTTTCTGAGAAACTGCTCTGTGTTCTGTTAATTCATCTCACAGAGTTACATCTTTCCCTTCAAGAAGCCTTTCGCTAAGGCTGTTCTTGTGGACTTGGCAAAGGGATATTTGGAAGCCCATAGAGGGCTATGGTGAAAAAGGAAATATCTTCCGTTCAAAACTGGAAAGAAGCTTTCTGAGAAACTGCCCTGTGTTCTGTTAATTCATCTCACAGAGTTACATCTTTCCCTTCAAGAAGCCTTTCGCTAAGGCTGTTCTTGTGGAATTGGCAAAGGGATATTTGGAAGCCCATAGAGGGCTATGGTGAAAAAGGAAATATCTTCCGTTCAAAACTGGAAAGAAGCTTTCTGAGAAACTGCTCTGTGTTCTGTTAATTCATCTCACAGAGTTACATCTTTCCCTTCAAGAAGCCTTTCGCTAAGGCTGTTCTTGTGGAATTGGCAAAGGGATATTTGGAAGCCCATAGAGGGCTATGGTGAAAAAGGAAATATCTTCCGTTCAAAACTGGAAAGAAGCTTTCTGAGAAACTGCTCTGTGTTCTGTTAATTCATCTCACAGAGTTACATCTTTCCCTTCCAGAAGCCTTTCGCTAAGGCTGTTCTTGTGGAATTGGCAAAGGGATATTTGGAAGCCCATAGAGGGCTATGGTGAAAAAGGAAATATCTTCCGTTCAAAACTGGAAAGAAGCTTTCTGAGAAACTGCTCTGTGTTCTGTTAATTCATCTCACAGAGTTACATCTTTCCCTTCCAGAAGCCTTTCGCTAAGGCTGTTCTTGTGGAATTGGCAAAGGGATATTTGGAAGCCCATAGAGGGCTATGGTGAAAAAGGAAATATCTTCCGTTCAAAACTGGAAAGAAGCTTTCTGAGAAACTGCTCTGTGTTCTGTTAATTCATCTCACAGAGTTACATCTTTCCCTTCAAGAAGCCTTTCGCTAAGGCTGTTCTTGTGGACTTGGCAAAGGGATATTTGGAAGCCCATAGAGGGCTATGGTGAAAAAGGAAATATCTTCCGTTCAAAACTGGAAAGAAGCTTTCTGAGAAACTGCTCTGTGTTCTGTTAATTCATCTCACAGAGTTACATCTTTCCCTTCAAGAAGCCTTTCGCTAAGGCTGTTCTTGTGGACTTGGCAAAGGGATATTTGGAAGCCCATAGAGGGCTATGGTGAAAAAGGAAATATCTTCCGTTCAAAACTGGAAAGAAGCTTTCTGAGAAACTGCTCTGTGTTCTGTTAATTCATCTCACAGAGTTACATCTTTCCCTTCAAGAAGCCTTTCGCTAAGGCTGTTCTTGTGGACTTGGCAAAGGGATATTTGGAAGCCCATAGAGGGCTATGGTGAAAAAGGAAATATCTTCCGTTCAAAACTGGAAAGAAGCTTTCTGAGAAACTGCTCTGTGTTCTGTTAATTCATCTCACAGAGTTACATCTTTCCCTTCAAGAAGCCTTTCGCTAAGGCTGTTCTTGTGGAATTGGCAAAGGGATATTTGGAAGCCCATAGAGGGCTATGGTGAAAAAGGAAATATCTTCCGTTCAAAACTGGAAAGAAGCTTTCTGAGAAACTGCTCTGTGTTCTGTTAATTCATCTCACAGAGTTACATCTTTCCTTTCAAGAAGCCTTTCGCTAAGGCTGTTCGTGTGGACTTGGCAAAGGGATATTTGGAAGCCCATAGAGGGCTATGGTGAAAAAGGAAATATCTTCCGTTCAAAACTGGAAAGAAGCTTTCTGAGAAACTGCCCTGTGTTCTGTTAATTCATCTCACAGAGTTACATCTTTCCCTTCAAGAAGCCTTTCGCTAAGGCTGTTCTTGTGGAATTGGCAAAGGGATATTTGGAAGCCCATAGAGGGCTATGGTGAAAAAGGAAATATCTTCCGTTCAAAACTGGAAAGAAGCTCTGAGAAACTGCTCTGTGTTCTGTTAATTCATCTCACAGAGTTACATCTTTCCCTTCAAGAAGCCTTTCGCTAAGGCTGTTCTTGTGGAATTGGCAAAGGGATATTTGGAAGCCCATAGAGGGCTATGGTGAAAAAGGAAATATCTTCCGTTCAAAACTGGAAAGAAGCTTTCTGAGAAACTGCTCTGTGTTCTGTTAATTCATCTCACAGAGTTACATCTTTCCCTTCCAGAAGCCTTTCGCTAAGGCTGTTCTTGTGGAATTGGCAAAGGGATATTTGGAAGCCCATAGAGGGCTATGGTGAAAAAGGAAATATCTTCCGTTCAAAACTGGAAAGAAGCTTTCTGAGAAACTGCTCTGTGTTCTGTTAATTCATCTCACAGAGTTACATCTTTCCCTTCAAGAAGCCTTTCGCTAAGGCTGTTCTTGTGGAATTGGCAAAGGGATATTTGGAAGCCCATAGAGGGCTATGGTGAAAAAGGAAATATCTTCCGTTCAAAACTGGAAAGAAGCTTTCTGAGAAACTGCTCTGTGTTCTGTTAATTCATCTCACAGAGTTACATCTTTCCCTTCAAGAAGCCTTTCGCTAAGGCTGTTCTTGTGGACTTGGCAAAGGGATATTTGGAAGCCCATAGAGGGCTATGGTGAAAAAGGAAATATCTTCCGTTCAAAACTGGAAAGAAGCTTTCTGAGAAACTGCTCTGTGTTCTGTTAATTCATCTCACAGAGTTACATCTTTCCTTTCAAGAAGCCTTTCGCTAAGGCTGTTCTTGTGGACTTGGCAAAGGGATATTTGGAAGCCCATAGAGGGCTATGGTGAAAAAGGAAATATCTTCCGTTCAAAACTGGAAAGAAGCTTTCTGAGAAACTGCCCTGTGTTCTGTTAATTCATCTCACAGAGTTACATCTTTCCCTTCAAGAAGCCTTTCGCTAAGGCTGTTCTTGTGGAATTGGCAAAGGGATATTTGGAAGCCCATAGAGGGCTATGGTGAAAAAGGAAATATCTTCCGTTCAAAACTGGAAAGAAGCTTTCTGAGTAACTGCTCTGTGTTTTGTTAATTCATCTCACAGAGTTACATCTTTCCCTTCAAGAAGCCTTTCGCTAAGGCTGTTCTTGTGGAATTGGCAAAGGGATATTTGGAAGCCCATAGAGGGCTATGGTGAAAAAGGAAATATCTTCCGTTCAAAACTGGAAAGAAGCTTTCTGAGAAACTGCTCTGTGTTCTGTTAATTCATCTCACAGAGTTACATCTTTCCCTTCAAGAAGCCTTTCGCTAAGGCTGTTCTTGTGGAATTGGCAAAGGGATATTTGGAAGCCCATAGAGGGCTATGGTGAAAAAGGAAATATCTTCCGTTCAAAACTGGAAAGAAGCTTTCTGAGAAACTGCTCTGTGTTCTGTTAATTCGTCTCACAGAGTTACATCTTTCCCTTCAAGAAGCCTTTCGCTAAGGCTGTTCTTGTGGAATTGGCAAAGGGATATTTGGAAGCCCATAGAGGGCTATGGTGAAAAAGGAAATATCTTCCGTTCAAAACTGGAAAGAAGCTTTCTGAGAAACTGCTCTGTGTTCTGTTAATTCATCTCACAGAGTTACATCTTTCCCTTCAAGAAGCCTTTCGCTAAGGCTGTTCTTGTGGAATTGGCAAAGGGATATTTGGAAGCCCATAGAGGGCTATGGTGAAAAAGGAAATATCTTCCGTTCAAAACTGGAAAGAAGCTTTCTGAGAAACTGCTCTGTGTTCTGTTAATTCATCTCACAGAGTTACATCTTTCCCTTCAGGAAGCCTTTCGCTAAGGCTGTTCTTGTGGACTTGACAAGGGGATATTTGGAAGCCCATAGAGGGCTATGGTGAAAAAGGAAATATCTTCCGTTCAAAACTGGAAAGAAGCTTTCTGAGAAACTGCTCTGTGTTCTGTTAATTCATCTCACAGAGTTACATCTTTCCCTTCAAGAAGCCTTTCGCTAAGGCTGTTCTTGTGGAATTGGCAAAGGGATATTTGGAAGCCCATAGAGGGCTATGGTGAAAAAGGAAATATCTTCCGTTCAAAACTGGAAAGAAGCTTTCTGAGAAACTGCTCTGTGTTCTGTTAATTCATCTCACAGAGTTACATCTTTCCCTTCAAGAAGCCTTTCGCTAAGGCTGTTCTTGTGGAATTGGCAAAGGGATATTTGGAAGCCCATTGAGAGCTATGGTGAAAAAGGAAATATCTTCCGTTCAAAACTGGAAAGAAGCTTTCTGAGAAACTGCTCTGTGTTCTGTTAATTCATCTCACAGAGTTACATCTTTCCCTTCAAGAAGCCTTTCGCTAAGGCTGTTCTTGGGGAATTGGCAAAGGGATATTTGGAAGCCCATAGAGGGCTATGGTGAAAAAGGAAATATCTTCCGTTCAAAACTGGAAAGAAGCTTTCTGAGAAACTGCTCTGTGTTCTGTTAATTCATCTCACAGAGTTACATCTTTCCCTTCCAGAAGCCTTTCGCTAAGGCTGTTCTTCTGGACTTGGCAAAGGGATATTTGGAAGCCCATAGAGGGCTATGGTGAAAAAGGAAATATCTTCCGTTCAAAACTGGAAAGAAGCTTTCTGAGAAACTGCTCTGTGTTCTGTTAATTCATCTCACAGAGTTACATCTTTCCCTTCAAGAAGCCTTTCGCTAAGGCTGTTCTTGTGGAATTGGCAAAGGGATATTTGGAAGCCCATAGAGGGCTATGGTGAAAAAGGAAATATCTTCCGTTCAAAACTGGAAAGAAGCTTTCTGAGAAACTGCCCTGTGTTCTGTTAATTCATCTCACAGAGTTACATCTTTCCCTTCAAGAAGCCTTTCGCTAAGGCTTTTCTTGTGGACTTGGCAAAGGGATATTTGGAAGCCCATAGAGGACTATGGTGAAAAAGGAAATATCTTCCGTTCAAAACTGGAAAGAAGCTTTCTGAGAAACTGCCCTGTGTTCTGTTAATTCATCTCACAGAGTTACATCTTTCCCTTCAAGAAGCCTTTCGCTAAGGCTGTTCTTGTGGAATTGGCAAAGGGATATTTGGAAGCCCATAGAGGTCTATGGTGAAAAAGGAAATATCTTCCGTTCAAAACTGGAAAGAAGCTTTCTGAGAAACTGCTCTGTGTTCTGTTAATTCATCTCACAGAGTTACATCTTTCCCTTCAAGAAGCCTTTCGCTAAGTCTGTTCTTGTGGACTTGGCAAAGGGATATTTGGAAGCCCATAGAGGGCTATGGTGAAAAAGGAAATATCTTCCGTTCAAAACTGGAAAGAAGCTTTCTGAGAAACTGCTCTGTGTTCTGTTAATTCATCTCACAGAGTTACATCTTTCCCTTCAAGAAGCCTTTCGCTAAGGCTGTTCTTGTGGACTTGGCAAAGGGATATTTGGAAGCCCATAGAGGGCTATGGTGAAAAAGGAAAAGCTTCCGTTCAAAACTGGAAAGAAGCTTTCTGAGAAACTGCTCTGTGTTCTGTTAATTCATCTCACAGAGTTACATCTTTCCCTTCAAGAAGCCTTTCGCTAAGGCTGTTCTTGTGGAATTGGCAAAGGGATATTTGGAAGCCCATAGAGGGCTATGGTGAAAAAGGAAATATCTTCCGTTCAAAACTGGAAAGAAGCTTTCTGAGAAACTGCTCTGTGTTCTGTTAATTCATCTCACAGAGTTACATCTTTCCCTTCAAGAAGCCTTTCGCTAAGGCTGTTCTTGTGGAATTGGCAAAGGGATATTTGGAAGCCCATAGAGGGCTATGGTGAAAAAGGAAATATCTTCCGTTCAAAACTGGAAAGAAGCTTTCTGAGAAACTGCCCTGTGTTCTGTTAATTCATCTCACAGAGTTACATCTTTCCCTTCAAGAAGCCTTTCGCTAAGGCTGTTCTTGTGGAATTGGCAAAGGGATATTTGGAAGCCCATAGAGGGCTATGGTGAAAAAGGAAATATCTTCCGTTCAAAACTGGAAAGAAGCTTTCTGAGAAACTGCCCTGTGTTCTGTTAATTCATCTCACAGAGTTACATCTTTCCCTTCAAGAAGCCTTTCGCTAAGGCTGTTCTTGTGGAATTGGCAAAGGGATATTTGGAAGCCCATAGAGGGCTATGGTGAAAAAGGAAATATCTTCCGTTCAAAACTGGAAAGAAGCTTTCTGAGAAACTGCTCTGTGTTCTGTTAATTCATCTCACAGAGTTACATCTTTCCCTTCAAGAAGCCTTTCGCTAAGGCTGTTCTTGTGGACTTGGCAAAGGGATATTTGGAAGCCCATAGAGGGCTATGGTGAAAAAGGAAATATCTTCCGTTCAAAACTGGAAAGAAGCTTTCTGAGAAACTGCTCTGTGTTCTGTTAATTCATCTCACAGAGTTACATCTTTCCCTTCAAGAAGCCTTTCGCTAAGGCTGTTCTTGTGGACTTGGCAAAGGGATATTTGGAAGCCCATAGAGGGCTATGGTGAAAAAGGAAAAGCTTCCGTTCAAAACTGGAAAGAAGCTTTCTGAGAAACTGCTCTGTGTTCTGTTAATTCATCTCACAGAGTTACATCTTTCCCTTCAAGAAGCCTTTCGCTAAGGCTGTTCTTGTGGACTTGGCAAAGGGATATTTGGAAGCCCATAGAGGGCTATGGTGAAAAAGGAAATATCTTCCGTTCAAAACTGGAAAGAAGCTTTCTGAGAAACTGCTCTGTGTTCTGTTAATTCATCTCACAGAGTTACATCTTTCCCTTCAAGAAGCCTTTCGCTAAGGCTGTTCTTGTGGAATTGGCAAAGGGATATTTGGAAGCCCATAGAGGGCTATGGTGAAAAAGGAAATATCTTCCGTTCAAAACTGGAAAGAAGCTTTCTGAGAAACTGCTCTGTGTTCTGTTAATTCATCTCACAGAGTTACATCTTTCCCTTCAAGAAGCCTTTCGCTAAGGCTGTTCTTGTGGAATTGGCAAAGGGATATTTGGAAGCCCATAGAGGGCTATGGTGAAAAAGGAAATATCTTCCGTTCAAAACTGGAAAGAAGCTTTCTGAGAAACTGCTCTGTGTTCTGTTAATTCATCTCACAGAGTTACATCTTTCCCTTCAAGAAGCCTTTCGCTAAGGCTGTTCTTGTGGAATTGGCAAAGGGATATTTGGAAGCCCATAGAGGGCTATGGTGAAAAAGGAAATATCTTCCGTTCAAAACTGGAAAGAAGCTTTCTGAGAAACTGCCCTGTGTTCTGTTAATTCATCTCACAGAGTTACATCTTTCCCTTCAAGAAGCCTTTCGCTAAGGCTGTTCTTGTGGAATTGGCAAAGGGATATTTGGAAGCCCATAGAGGGCTATGGTGAAAAAGGAAATATCTTCCGTTCAAAACTGGAAAGAAGCTTTCTGAGAAACTGCCCTGTGTTCTGTTAATTCATCTCACAGAGTTACATCTTTCCCTTCAAGAAGCCTTTCGCTAAGGCTGTTCTTGTGGAATTGGCAAAGGGATATTTGGAAGCCCATAGAGGGCTATGGTGAAAAAGGAAATATCTTCCGTTCAAAACTGGAAAGAAGCTTTCTGAGAAACTGCTCTGTGTTCTGTTAATTCATCTCACAGAGTTACATCTTTCCCTTCAAGAAGGCTTTCGCTAAGGCTGTTCTTGTGGAATTGGCAAAGGGATATTTGGAAGCCCATAGAGGGCTATGGTGAAAAAGGAAATATCTTCCGTTCAAAACTGGAAAGAAGCTTTCTGAGAAACTGCTCTGTGTTCTGTTAATTCATCTCACAGAGTTACATCTTTCCCTTCCAGAAGCCTTTCGCTAAGGCTGTTCTTGTGGAATTGGCAAAGGGATATTTGGAAGCCCATAGAGGGCTATGGTGAAAAAGGAAATATCTTCCGTTCAAAACTGGAAAGAAGCTTTCTGAGAAACTGCTCTGTGTTCTGTTAATTCATCTCACAGAGTTACATCTTTCCCTTCAAGAAGCCTTTCGCTAAGGCTGTTCTTGTGGAATTGGCAAAGGGATATTTGGAAGCCCATAGAGGGCTATGGTGAAAAAGGAAATATCTTCCGTTCAAAACTGGAAAGAAGCTTTCTGAGAAACTGCTCTGTGTTCTGTTAATTCATCTCACAGAGTTACATCTTTCCCTTCAAGAAGCCTTTCGCTAAGGCTGTTCTTGTGGAATTGGCAAAGGGATATTTGGAAGCCCATAGAGGGCTATGGTGAAAAAGGAAATATCTTCCGTTCAAAACTGGAAAGAAGCTTTCTGAGAAACTGCTCTGTGTTCTGTTAATTCATCTCACAGAGTTACATCTTTCCCTTCAAGAAGCCTTTCGCTAAGGCTGTTCTTGTGGACTTGGCAAAGGGATATTTGGAAGCCCATAGAGGGCTATGGTGAAAAAGGAAATATCTTCCGTTCAAAACTGGAAAGAAGCTTTCTGAGAAACTGCTCTGTGTTCTGTTAATTCATCTCACAGAGTTACATCTTTCCCTTCAAGAAGGCTTTCGCTAAGGCTGTTCTTGTGGAATTGGCAAAGGGATATTTGGAAGCCCATAGAGGGCTATGGTGAAAAAGGAAATATCTTCCGTTCAAAACTGGAAAGAAGCTTTCTGAGAAACTGCTCTGTGTTCTGTTAATTCATCTCACAGAGTTACATCTTTCCCTTCCAGAAGCCTTTCGCTAAGGCTGTTCTTGTGGAATTGGCAAAGGGATATTTGGAAGCCCATAGAGGGCTATGGTGAAAAAGGAAATATCTTCCGTTCAAAACTGGAAAGAAGCTTTCTGAGAAACTGCTCTGTGTTCTGTTAATTCATCTCACAGAGTTACATCTTTCCCTTCAAGAAGCCTTTCGCTAAGGCTGTTCTTGTGGAATTGGCAAAGGGATATTTGGAAGCCCATAGAGGGCTATGGTGAAAAAGGAAATATCTTCCGTTCAAAACTGGAAAGAAGCTTTCTGAGAAACTGCTCTGTGTTCTGTTAATTCATCTCACGGAGTTACATCTTTCCCTTCAAGAAGCCTTTCGCTAAGGCTGTTCTTGTGGAATTGGCAAAGGGATATTTGGAAGCCCATAGAGGGCTATGGTGAAAAAGGAAATATCTTCCGTTCAAAACTGGAAAGAAGCTTTCTGAGAAACTGCTCTGTGTTCTGTTAATTCATCTCACAGAGTTACATCTTTCCCTTCAAGAAGCCTTTCGCTAAGGCTGTTCTTGTGGAATTGGCAAAGGGATATTTGGAAGCCCATAGAGGGCTATGGTGAAAAAGGAAATATCTTCCGTTCAAAACTGGAAAGAAGCTTTCTGAGAAACTGCCCTGTGTTCTGTTAATTCATCTCACAGAGTTACATCTTTCCCTTCAAGAAGCCTTTCGCTAAGGCTGTTCTTGGGGAATTGGCAAAGGGATATTTGGAAGCCCATAGAGGGCTATGGTGAAAAAGGAAATATCTTCCGTTCAAAACTGGAAAGAAGCTTTCTGAGAAACTGCTCTGTGTTCTGTTAATTCATCTCACAGAGTTACATCTTTCCCTTCAAGAAGCCTTTCGCTAAGGCTGTTCTTGTGGAATTGGCAAAGGGATATTTGGAAGCCCATAGAGGGCTATGGTGAAAAAGGAAATATCTTCCGTTCAAAACTGGAAAGAAGCTTTCTGAGAAACTGCTCTGTGTTCTGTTAATTCATCTCACAGAGTTACATCTTTCCCTTCAAGAAGCCTTTCGCTAAGGCTGTTCTTGTGGAATTGGCAAAGGGATATTTGGAAGCCCATAGAGGGCTATGGTGAAAAAGGAAATATCTTCCGTTCAAAACTGGAAAGAAGCTTTCTGAGAAACTGCTCTGTGTTCTGTTAATTCATCTCACAGAGTTACATCTTTCCCTTCAAGAAGCCTTTCGCTAAGGCTGTTCTTGTGGAATTGGCAAAGGGATATTTGGAAGCCCATAGAGGGCTATGGTGAAAAAGGAAATATCTTCCGTTCAAAACTGGAAAGAAGCTTTCTGAGAAACTGCTCTGTGTTCTGTTAATTCATCTCACAGAGTTACATCTTTCCCTTCAAGAAGCCTTTCGCTAAGGCTGTTCTTGTGGACTTGGCAAAGGGATATTTGGAAGCCCATAGAGGGCTATGCTGAAAAAGGAAATATCTTCCGTTCAAAACTGGAAAGAAGCTTTCTGAGAAACTGCTCTGTGTTCTGTTAATTCATCTCACAGAGTTACATCTTTCCCTTCAAGAAGCCTTTCGCTAAGGCTGTTCTTGTGGAATTGGCAAAGGGATATTTGGAAGCCCATAGAGGGCTATGGTGAAAAAGGAAATATCTTCCGTTCAAAACTGGAAAGAAGCTTTCTGAGAAACTGCTCTGTGTTCTGTTAATTCATCTCACAGAGTTACATCTTTCCCTTCAAGAAGCCTTTCGCTAAGGCTGTTCTTGTGGAATTGGCAAAGGGATATTTGGAAGCCCATAGAGGGCTATGGTGAAAAAGGAAATATCTTCCGTTCAAAACTGGAAAGAAGCTTTCTGAGAAACTGCTCTGTGTTCTGTTAATTCATCTCACAGAGTTACATCTTTCCCTTCAAGAAGCCTTTCGCTAAGGCTGTTCTTGTGGAATTGGCAAAGGGATATTTGGAAGCCCATAGAGGGCTATGGTGAAAAAGGAAATATCTTCCGTTCAAAACTGGAAAGAAGCTTTCTGAGAAACTGCTCTGTGTTCTGTTAATTCATCTCACAGAGTTACATCTTTCCCTTCAAGAAGCCTTTCGCTAAGGCTGTTCTTGTGGACTTGGCAAAGGGATATTTGGAAGCCCATAGAGGGCTATGGTGAAAAAGGAAATATCTTCCGTTCAAAACTGGAAAGAAGCTTTCTGAGAAACTGCTCTGTGTTCTGTTAATTCATCTCACAGAGTTACATCTTTCCCTTCAAGAAGGCTTTCGCTAAGGCTGTTCTTGTGGAATTGGCAAAGGGATATTTGGAAGCCCATAGAGGGCTATGGTGAAAAAGGAAATATCTTCCGTTCAAAACTGGAAAGAAGCTTTCTGAGAAACTGCTCTGTGTTCTGTTAATTCATCTCACAGAGTTACATCTTTCCCTTCCAGAAGCCTTTCGCTAAGGCTGTTCTTGTGGAATTGGCAAAGGGATATTTGGAAGCCCATAGAGGGCTATGGTGAAAAAGGAAATATCTTCCGTTCAAAACTGGAAAGAAGCTTTCTGAGAAACTGCTCTGTGTTCTGTTAATTCATCTCACAGAGTTACATCTTTCCCTTCAAGAAGCCTTTCGCTAAGGCTGTTCTTGTGGAATTGGCAAAGGGATATTTGGAAGCCCATAGAGGGCTATGGTGAAAAAGGAAATATCTTCCGTTCAAAACTGGAAAGAAGCTTTCTGAGAAACTGCTCTGTGTTCTGTTAATTCATCTCACGGAGTTACATCTTTCCCTTCAAGAAGCCTTTCGCTAAGGCTGTTCTTGTGGAATTGGCAAAGGGATATTTGGAAGCCCATAGAGGGCTATGGTGAAAAAGGAAATATCTTCCGTTCAAAACTGGAAAGAAGCTTTCTGAGAAACTGCTCTGTGTTCTGTTAATTCATCTCACAGAGTTACATCTTTCCCTTCAAGAAGCCTTTCGCTAAGGCTGTTCTTGTGGAATTGGCAAAGGGATATTTGGAAGCCCATAGAGGGCTATGGTGAAAAAGGAAATATCTTCCGTTCAAAACTGGAAAGAAGCTTTCTGAGAAACTGCCCTGTGTTCTGTTAATTCATCTCACAGAGTTACATCTTTCCCTTCAAGAAGCCTTTCGCTAAGGCTGTTCTTGGGGAATTGGCAAAGGGATATTTGGAAGCCCATAGAGGGCTATGGTGAAAAAGGAAATATCTTCCGTTCAAAACTGGAAAGAAGCTTTCTGAGAAACTGCTCTGTGTTCTGTTAATTCATCTCACAGAGTTACATCTTTCCCTTCAAGAAGCCTTTCGCTAAGGCTGTTCTTGTGGAATTGGCAAAGGGATATTTGGAAGCCCATAGAGGGCTATGGTGAAAAAGGAAATATCTTCCGTTCAAAACTGGAAAGAAGCTTTCTGAGAAACTGCTCTGTGTTCTGTTAATTCATCTCACAGAGTTACATCTTTCCCTTCAAGAAGCCTTTCGCTAAGGCTGTTCTTGTGGAATTGGCAAAGGGATATTTGGAAGCCCATAGAGGGCTATGGTGAAAAAGGAAATATCTTCCGTTCAAAACTGGAAAGAAGCTTTCTGAGAAACTGCTCTGTGTTCTGTTAATTCATCTCACAGAGTTACATCTTTCCCTTCAAGAAGCCTTTCGCTAAGGCTGTTCTTGTGGAATTGGCAAAGGGATATTTGGAAGCCCATAGAGGGCTATGGTGAAAAAGGAAATATCTTCCGTTCAAAACTGGAAAGAAGCTTTCTGAGAAACTGCTCTGTGTTCTGTTAATTCATCTCACAGAGTTACATCTTTCCCTTCAAGAAGCCTTTCGCTAAGGCTGTTCTTGTGGACTTGGCAAAGGGATATTTGGAAGCCCATAGAGGGCTATGCTGAAAAAGGAAATATCTTCCGTTCAAAACTGGAAAGAAGCTTTCTGAGAAACTGCTCTGTGTTCTGTTAATTCATCTCACAGAGTTACATCTTTCCCTTCAAGAAGCCTTTCGCTAAGGCTGTTCTTGTGGAATTGGCAAAGGGATATTTGGAAGCCCATAGAGGGCTATGGTGAAAAAGGAAATATCTTCCGTTCAAAACTGGAAAGAAGCTTTCTGAGAAACTGCTCTGTGTTCTGTTAATTCATCTCACAGAGTTACATCTTTCCCTTCAAGAAGCCTTTCGCTAAGGCTGTTCTTGTGGAATTGGCAAAGGGATATTTGGAAGCCCATAGAGGGCTATGGTGAAAAAGGAAATATCTTCCGTTCAAAACTGGAAAGAAGCTTTCTGAGAAACTGCTCTGTGTTCTGTTAATTCATCTCACAGAGTTACATCTTTCCCTTCAAGAAGCCTGTCGCTAAGGCTGTTCTTGTGGAATTGGCAAAGGGATATTTGGAAGCCCATAGAGGGCTATGGTGAAAAAGGAAATATCTTCCGTTCAAAACTGGAAAGAAGCTTTCTGAGAAACTGCTCTGTGTTCTGTTAATTCATCACACAGAGTTACATCTTTCCCTTCAAGAAGCCTTTCGCTAAGGCTGTTCTTGTGGAATTGGCAAAGGGATATTTGGAAGCCCATAGAGGGCTATGGTGAAAAAGGAAATATCTTCCGTTCAAAACTGGAAAGAAGCTTTCTGAGAAACTGCTCTGTGTTCTGTTAATTCATCTCACAGAGTTACATCTTTCCCTTCAAGAAGCCTTTCGCTAAGGCTGTTCTTGTGGAATTGGCAAAGGGATATTTGGAAGCCCATAGAGGGCTATGGTGAAAAAGGAAATATCTTCCGTTCAAAACTGGAAAGAAGCTTTCTGAGAAACTGCTCTGTGTTCTGTTAATTCATCTCACAGAGTTACATCTTTCCCTTCAAGAAGCCTTTCGCTAAGGCTGTTCTTGTGGAATTGGCAAAGGGATATTTGGAAGCCCATAGAGGGCTATGGTGAAAAAGGAAATATCTTCCGTTCAAAACTGGAAAGAAGCTTTCTGAGAAACTGCTCTGTGTTCTGTTAATTCATCTCACAGAGTTACATCTTTCCCTTCAAGAAGCCTTTCGCTAAGGCTGTTCTTGTGGAATTGGCAAAGGGATATTTGGAAGCCCATAGAGGGCTATGGTGAAAAAGGAAATATCTTCCGTTCAAAACTGGAAAGAAGCTTTCTGAGAAACTGCTCTGTGTTCTGTTAATTCATCTCACAGAGTTACATCTTTCCCTTCCAGAAGCCTTTCGCTAAGGCTGTTCTTGTGGAATTGGCAAAGGGATATTTGGAAGCCCATAGAGGGCTATGGTGAAAAAGGAAATATCTTCCGTTCAAAACTGGAAAGAAGCTTTCTGAGAAACTGCTCTGTGTTCTGTTAATTCATCTCACAGAGTTACATCTTTCCCTTCAAGAAGCCTTTCGCTAAGGCTGTTCTTGGGGACTTGGCAAAGGGATATTTGGAAGCCCATAGAGGGCTATGGTGAAAAAGGAAATATCTTCCGTTCAAAACTGGAAAGAAGCTTTCTGAGAAACTGCTCTGTGTTCTGTTAATTCATCTCACGGAGTTACATCTTTCCCTTCAAGAAGCCTTTCGCTAAGGCTGTTCTTGTGGAATTGGCAAAGGGATATTTGGAAGCCCATAGAGGGCTATGGTGAAAAAGGAAATATCTTCCGTTCAAAACTGGAAAGAAGCTTTCTGAGAAACTGCCCTGTGTTCTGTTAATTCATCTCACAGAGTTACATCTTTCCCTTCAAGAAGCCTTTCGCTAAGGCTGTTCTTGGGGAATTGGCAAAGGGATATTTGGAAGCCCATAGAGGGCTATGGTGAAAAAGGAAATATCTTCCGTTCAAAACTGGAAAGAAGCTTTCTGAGAAACTGCTCTGTGTTCTGTTAATTCATCTCACAGAGTTACATCTTTCCCTTCAAGAAGCCTTTCGCTAAGGCTGTTCTTGTGGAATTGGCAAAGGGATATTTGGAAGCCCATAGAGGGCTATGGTGAAAAAGGAAATATCTTCCGTTCAAAACTGGAAAGAAGCTTTCTGAGAAACTGCTCTGTGTTCTGTTAATTCATCTCACAGAGTTACATCTTTCCCTTCAAGAAGCCTTTCGCTAAGGCTGTTCTTGTGGAATTGGCAAAGGGATATTTGGAAGCCCATAGAGGGCTATGGTGAAAAAGGAAATATCTTCCGTTCAAAACTGGAAAGAAGCTTTCTGAGAAACTGCTCTGTGTTCTGTTAATTCATCTCACAGAGTTACATCTTTCCCTTCAAGAAGCCTTTTGCTAAGGCTGTTCTTGTGGAATTGGCAAAGGGATATTTGGAAGCCCATAGAGGGCTATGGTGAAAAAGGAAATATCTTCCGTTCAAAACTGGAAAGAAGCTTTCTGAGAAACTGCTCTGTGTTCTGTTAATTCATCTCACAGAGTTACATCTTTCCCTTCAAGAAGCCTTTCGCTAAGGCTGTTCTTGTGGACTTGGCAAAGGGATATTTGGAAGCCCATAGAGGGCTATGCTGAAAAAGGAAATATCTTCCGTTCAAAACTGGAAAGAAGCTTTCTGAGAAACTGCTCTGTGTTCTGTTAATTCATCTCACAGAGTTACATCTTTCCCTTCAAGAAGCCTTTTGCTAAGGCTGTTCTTGTGGAATTGGCAAAGGGATATTTGGAAGCCCATAGAGGGCTATGGTGAAAAAGGAAATATCTTCCGTTCAAAACTGGAAAGAAGCTTTCTGAGAAACTGCTCTGTGTTCTGTTAATTCATCTCACAGAGTTACATCTTTCCCTTCAAGAAGCCTTTCGCTAAGGCTGTTCTTGTGGAATTGGCAAAGGGATATTTGGAAGCCCATAGAGGGCTATGGTGAAAAAGGAAATATCTTCCGTTCAAAACTGGAAAGAAGCTTTCTGAGAAACTGCTCTGTGTTCTGTTAATTCATCTCACAGAGTTACATCTTTCCCTTCAAGAAGCCTTTCGCTAAGGCTGTTCTTGTGGAATTGGCAAAGGGATATTTGGAAGCCCATAGAGGGCTATGGTGAAAAAGGAAATATCTTCCGTTCAAAACTGGAAAGAAGCTTTCTGAGAAACTGCTCTGTGTTCTGTTAATTCATCTCACAGAGTTACATCTTTCCCTTCAAGAAGCCTTTCGCTAAGGCTGTTCTTGTGGAATTGGCAAAGGGATATTTGGAAGCCCATAGAGGGCTATGGTGAAAAAGGAAATATCTTCCGTTCAAAACTGGAAAGAAGCTTTCTGAGAAACTGCTCTGTGTTCTGTTAATTCATCTCACAGAGTTACATCTTTCCCTTCAAGAAGCCTTTCGCTAAGGCTGTTCTTGTGGAATTGGCAAAGGGATATTTGGAAGCCCATAGAGGGCTATGGTGAAAAAGGAAATATCTTCCGTTCAAAACTGGAAAGAAGCTTTCTGAGAAACTGCTCTGTGTTCTGTTAATTCATCTCACAGAGTTACATCTTTCCCTTCAAGAAGCCTTTCGCTAAGGCTGTTCTTGTGGAATTGGCAAAGGGATATTTGGAAGCCCATAGAGGGCTATGGTGAAAAAGGAAATATCTTCCGTTCAAAACTGGAAAGAAGCTTTCTGAGAAACTGCTCTGTGTTCTGTTAATTCATCACACAGAGTTACATCTTTCCCTTCAAGAAGCCTTTCGCTAAGGCTGTTCTTGTGGAATTGGCAAAGGGATATTTGGAAGCCCATAGAGGGCTATGGTGAAAAAGGAAATATCTTCCGTTCAAAACTGGAAAGAAGCTTTCTGAGAAACTGCTCTGTGTTCTGTTAATTCATCTCACAGAGTTACATCTTTCCCTTCCAGAAGCCTTTCGCTAAGGCTGTTCTTGTGGAATTGGCAAAGGGATATTTGGAAGCCCATAGAGGGCTATGGTGAAAAAGGAAATATCTTCCGTTCAAAACTGGAAAGAAGCTTTCTGAGAAACTGCTCTGTGTTCTGTTAATTCATCTCACAGAGTTACATCTTTCCCTTCAAGAAGCCTTTCGCTAAGGCTGTTCTTGGGGACTTGGCAAAGGGATATTTGGAAGCCCATAGAGGGCTATGGTGAAAAAGGAAATATCTTCCGTTCAAAACTGGAAAGAAGCTTTCTGAGAAACTGCTCTGTGTTCTGTTAATTCATCTCACGGAGTTACATCTTTCCCTTCAAGAAGCCTTTCGCTAAGGCTGTTCTTGTGGAATTGGCAAAGGGATATTTGGAAGCCCATAGAGGGCTATGGTGAAAAAGGAAATATCTTCCGTTCAAAACTGGAAAGAAGCTTTCTGAGAAACTGCTCTGTGTTCTGTTAATTCATCTCACAGAGTTACATCTTTCCCTTCAAGAAGCCTTTCGCTAAGGCTGTTCTTGTGGAATTGGCAAAGGGATATTTGGAAGCCCATAGAGGGCTATGGTGAAAAAGGAAATATCTTCCGTTCAAAACTGGAAAGAAGCTTTCTGAGAAACTGCTCTGTGTTCTGTTAATTCATCTCACAGAGTTACATCTTTCCCTTCAAGAAGCCTTTCGCTAAGGCTGTTCTTGTGGACTTGGCAAAGGGATATTTGGAAGCCCATAGAGGGCTATGGTGAAAAAGGAAATATCTTCCGTTCAAAACTGGAAAGAAGCTTTCTGAGAAACTGCTCAGTGTTCTGTTAATTCATCTCACAGAGTTACATCTTTCCCTTCAAGAAGCCTTTCGCTAAGGCTGTTCTTGTGGAATTGGCAAAGGGATATTTGGAAGCCCATAGAGGGCTATGGTGAAAAAGGAAATATCTTCCGTTCAAAACTGGAAAGAAGCTTTCTGAGAAACTGCTCTGTGTTCTGTTAATTCATCTCACAGAGTTACATCTTTCCCTTCAAGAAGCCTTTCGCTAAGGCTGTTCTTGTGGAATTGGCAAAGGGATATTTGGAAGCCCATAGAGGGCTATGGTGAAAAAGGAAATATCTTCCGTTCAAAACTGGAAAGAAGCTTTCTGAGAAACTGCTCTGTGTTCTGTTAATTCATCTCACAGAGTTACATCTTTCCCTTCAAGAAGCCTTTCGCTAAGGCTGTTCTTGTGGAATTGGCAAAGGGATATTTGGAAGCCCATAGAGGGCTATGGTGAAAAAGGAAATATCTTCCGTTCAAAACTGGAAAGAAGCTTTCTGAGAAACTGCTCTGTGTTCTGTTAATTCATCTCACAGAGTTACATCTTTCCCTTCAAGAAGCCTTTCGCTAAGGCTGTTCTTGTGGAATTGGCAAAGGGATATTTGGAAGCCCATAGAGGGCTATGGTGAAAAAGGAAATATCTTCCGTTCAAAACTGGAAAGAAGCTTTCTGAGAAACTGCCCTGTGTTCTGTTAATTCATCTCACAGAGTTACATCTTTCCCTTCAAGAAGCCTTTCGCTAAGGCTGTTCTTGGGGAATTGGCAAAGGGATATTTGGAAGCCCATAGAGGGCTATGGTGAAAAAGGAAATATCTTCCGTTCAAAACTGGAAAGAAGCTTTCTGAGAAACTGCTCTGTGTTCTGTTAATTCATCTCACAGAGTTACATCTTTCCCTTCAAGAAGCCTTTCGCTAAGGCTGTTCTTGTGGAATTGGCAAAGGGATATTTGGAAGCCCATAGAGGGCTATGGTGAAAAAGGAAATATCTTCCGTTCAAAACTGGAAAGAAGCTTTCTGAGAAACTGCTCTGTGTTCTGTTAATTCATCTCACAGAGTTACATCTTTCCCTTCAAGAAGCCTTTCGCTAAGGCTGTTCTTGTGGAATTGGCAAAGGGATATTTGGAAGCCCATAGAGGGCTATGGTGAAAAAGGAAATATCTTCCGTTCAAAACTGGAAAGAAGCTTTCTGAGAAACTGCTCTGTGTTCTGTTAATTCGTCTCACAGAGTTACATCTTTCCCTTCAAGAAGCCTTTCGCTAAGGCTGTTCTTGTGGAATTGGCAAAGGGATATTTGGAAGCCCATAGAGGGCTATGGTGAAAAAGGAAATATCTTCCGTTCAAAACTGGAAAGAAGCTTTCTGAGAAACTGCTCTGTGTTCTGTTAATTCATCTCACAGAGTTACATCTTTCCCTTCAAGAAGCCTTTCGCTAAGGCTGTTCTTGTGGAATTGGCAAAGGGATATTTGGAAGCCCATAGAGGGCTATGGTGAAAAAGGAAATATCTTCCGTTCAAAACTGGAAAGAAGCTTTCTGAGAAACTGCTCTGTGTTCTGTTAATTCATCTCACAGAGTTACATCTTTCCCTTCAAGAAGCCTTTCGCTAAGGCTGTTCTTGTGGACTTGGCAAGGGGATATTTGGAAGCCCATAGAGGGCTATGGTGAAAAAGGAAATATCTTCCGTTCAAAACTGGAAAGAAGCTTTCTGAGAAACTGCTCTGTGTTCTGTTAATTCATCTCACAGAGTTACATCTTTCCTTTCAAGAAGCCTTTCGCTAAGGCTGTTCTTGTGGACTTGGCAAAGGGATATTTGGAAGCCCATAGAGGGCTATGGTGAAAAAGGAAATATCTTCCGTTCAAAACTGGAAAGAAGCTTTCTGAGAAACTGCCCTGTGTTCTGTTAATTCATCTCACAGAGTTACATCTTTCCCTTCAAGAAGCCTTTCGCTAAGGCTGTTCTTGTGGAATTGGCAAAGGGATATTTGGAAGCCCATAGAGGGCTATGGTGAAAAAGGAAATATCTTCCGTTCAAAACTGGAAAGAAGCTTTCTGAGAAACTGCTCTGTGTTCTGTTAATTCATCTCACAGAGTTACATCTTTCCCTTCAAGAAGCCTTTCGCTAAGGCTGTTCTTGTGGAATTGGCAAAGGGATATTTGGAAGCCCATAGAGGGCTATGGTGAAAAAGGAAATATCTTCCGTTCAAAACTGGAAAGAAGCTTTCTGAGAAACTGCTCTGTGTTCTGTTAATTCATCTCACAGAGTTACATCTTTCCCTTCAAGAAGCCTTTCGCTAAGGCTGTTCTTGTGGAATTGGCAAAGGGATATTTGGAAGCCCATAGAGGGCTATGGTGAAAAAGGAAATATCTTCCGTTCAAAACTGGAAAGAAGCGTTCTGAGAAACTGCTCTGTGTTCTGTTAATTCATCTCACAGAGTTACATCTTTCCCTTCAAGAAGCCTTTCGCTAAGGCTGTTCTTGTGGACTTGGCAAGGGGATATTTGGAAGCCCATAGAGGGCTATGGTGAAAAAGGAAATATCTTCCGTTCAAAACTGGAAAGAAGCTTTCTGAGAAACTGCTCTGTGTTCTGTTAATTCATCTCACAGAGTTACATCTTTCCCTTCAAGAAGCCTTTCGCTAAGGCTGTTCTTGTGGAATTGGCAAAGGGATATTTGGAAGCCCATAGAGGGCTATGGTGAAAAAGGAAATATCTTCCGTTCAAAACTGGAAAGAAGCTTTCTGAGAAACTGCTCTGTGTTCTGTTAATTCATCTCACAGAGTTACATCTTTCCCTTCAAGAAGCCTTTCGCTAAGGCTGTTCTTGTGGACTTGGCAAAGGGATATTTGGAACCCCTAGAGGGCTATGGTGAAAAAGGAAATATCTTCCGTTCAAAACTGGAAAGAAGCTTTCTGAGAAACTGCCCTGTGTTCTGTTAATTCATCTCACAGAGTTACATCTTTCCCTTCAAGAAGCCTTTCGCTAAGGCTGTTCTTGTGGAATTGGCAAAGGGATATTTGGAAGCCCATAGAGGGCTATGGTGAAAAAGGAAATATCTTCCGTTCAAAACTGGAAAGAAGCTTTCTGAGAAACTGCTCTGTGTTCTGTTAATTCATCTCACAGAGTTACATCTTTCCCTTCAAGAAGCCTTTCGCTAAGGCTGTTCTTGTGGAATTGGCAAAGGGATATTTGGAAGCCCATAGAGGGCTATGGTGAAAAAGGAAATATCTTCCGTTCAAAACTGGAAAGAAGCTTTCTGAGAAACTGCTCTGTGTTCTGTTAATTCATCTCACAGAGTTACATCTTTCCCTTCAAGAAGCCTTTCGCTAAGGCTGTTCTTGTGGAATTGGCAAAGGGATATTTGGAAGCCCATAGAGGGCTATGGTGAAAAAGGAAATATCTTCCGTTCAAAACTGGAAAGAAGCTTTCTGAGAAACTGCTCTGTGTTCTGTTAATTCATCTCACAGAGTTACATCTTTCCCTTCAAGAAGCCTTTCGCTAAGGCTGTTCTTGTGGACTTGGCAAAGGGATATTTGGAAGCCCATAGAGGGCTATGCTGAAAAAGGAAATATCTTCCGTTCAAAACTGGAAAGAAGCTTTCTGAGAAACTGCTCTGTGTTCTGTTAATTCATCTCACAGAGTTACATCTTTCCCTTCAAGAAGCCTTTCGCTAAGGCTGTTCTTGTGGAATTGGCAAAGGGATATTTGGAAGCCCATAGAGGGCTATGGTGAAAAAGGAAATATCTTCCGTTCAAAACTGGAAAGAAGCTTTCTGAGAAACTGCTCTGTGTTCTGTTAATTCATCTCACAGAGTTACATCTTTCCCTTCAAGAAGCCTTTCGCTAAGGCTGTTCTTGTGGAATTGGCAAAGGGATATTTGGAAGCCCATAGAGGGCTATGGTGAAAAAGGAAATATCTTCCGTTCAAAACTGGAAAGAAGCTTTCTGAGAAACTGCTCTGTGTTCTGTTAATTCATCTCACAGAGTTACATCTTTCCCTTCAAGAAGCCTTTCGCTAAGGCTGTTCTTGTGGAATTGGCAAAGGGATATTTGGAAGCCCATAGAGGGCTATGGTGAAAAAGGAAATATCTTCCGTTCAAAACTGGAAAGAAGCTTTCTGAGAAACTGCTCTGTGTTCTGTTAATTCATCTCACAGAGTTACATCTTTCCCTTCAAGAAGCCTTTCGCTAAGGCTGTTCTTGTGGACTTGGCAAAGGGATATTTGGAAGCCCATAGAGGGCTATGGTGAAAAAGGAAATATCTTCCGTTCAAAACTGGAAAGAAGCTTTCTGAGAAACTGCTCTGTGTTCTGTTAATTCATCTCACAGAGTTACATCTTTCCCTTCAAGAAGGCTTTCGCTAAGGCTGTTCTTGTGGAATTGGCAAAGGGATATTTGGAAGCCCATAGAGGGCTATGGTGAAAAAGGAAATATCTTCCGTTCAAAACTGGAAAGAAGCTTTCTGAGAAACTGCTCTGTGTTCTGTTAATTCATCTCACAGAGTTACATCTTTCCCTTCCAGAAGCCTTTCGCTAAGGCTGTTCTTGTGGAATTGGCAAAGGGATATTTGGAAGCTCATAGAGGGCTATGGTGAAAAAGGAAATATCTTCCGTTCAAAACTGGAAAGAAGCTTTCTGAGAAACTGCTCTGTGTTCTGTTAATTCATCTCACAGAGTTACATCTTTCCCTTCAAGAAGCCTTTCGCTAAGGCTGTTCTTGTGGAATTGGCAAAGGGATATTTGGAAGCCCATAGAGGGCTATGGTGAAAAAGGAAATATCTTCCGTTCAAAACTGGAAAGAAGCTTTCTGAGAAACTGCTCTGTGTTCTGTTAATTCATCTCACGGAGTTACATCTTTCCCTTCAAGAAGCCTTTCGCTAAGGCTGTTCTTGTGGAATTGGCAAAGGGATATTTGGAAGCCCATAGAGGGCTATGGTGAAAAAGGAAATATCTTCCGTTCAAAACTGGAAAGAAGCTTTCTGAGAAACTGCTCTGTGTTCTGTTAATTCATCTCACAGAGTTACATCTTTCCCTTCAAGAAGCCTTTCGCTAAGGCTGTTCTTGTGGAATTGGCAAAGGGATATTTGGAAGCCCATAGAGGGCTATGGTGAAAAAGGAAATATCTTCCGTTCAAAACTGGAAAGAAGCTTTCTGAGAAACTGCCCTGTGTTCTGTTAATTCATCTCACAGAGTTACATCTTTCCCTTCAAGAAGCCTTTCGCTAAGGCTGTTCTTGGGGAATTGGCAAAGGGATATTTGGAAGCCCATAGAGGGCTATGGTGAAAAAGGAAATATCTTCCGTTCAAAACTGGAAAGAAGCTTTCTGAGAAACTGCTCTGTGTTCTGTTAATTCATCTCACAGAGTTACATCTTTCCCTTCAAGAAGCCTTTCGCTAAGGCTGTTCTTGTGGAATTGGCAAAGGGATATTTGGAAGCCCATAGAGGGCTATGGTGAAAAAGGAAATATCTTCCGTTCAAAACTGGAAAGAAGCTTTCTGAGAAACTGCTCTGTGTTCTGTTAATTCATCTCACAGAGTTACATCTTTCCCTTCAAGAAGCCTTTCGCTAAGGCTGTTCTTGTGGAATTGGCAAAGGGATATTTGGAAGCCCATAGAGGGCTATGGTGAAAAAGGAAATATCTTCCGTTCAAAACTGGAAAGAAGCTTTCTGAGAAACTGCTCTGTGTTCTGTTAATTCATCTCACAGAGTTACATCTTTCCCTTCAAGAAGCCTTTCGCTAAGGCTGTTCTTGTGGAATTGGCAAAGGGATATTTGGAAGCCCATAGAGGGCTATGGTGAAAAAGGAAATATCTTCCGTTCAAAACTGGAAAGAAGCTTTCTGAGAAACTGCTCTGTGTTCTGTTAATTCATCTCACAGAGTTACATCTTTCCCTTCAAGAAGCCTTTCGCTAAGGCTGTTCTTGTGGACTTGGCAAAGGGATATTTGGAAGCCCATAGAGGGCTATGCTGAAAAAGGAAATATCTTCCGTTCAAAACTGGAAAGAAGCTTTCTGAGAAACTGCTCTGTGTTCTGTTAATTCATCTCACAGAGTTACATCTTTCCCTTCAAGAAGCCTTTCGCTAAGGCTGTTCTTGTGGAATTGGCAAAGGGATATTTGGAAGCCCATAGAGGGCTATGGTGAAAAAGGAAATATCTTCCGTTCAAAACTGGAAAGAAGCTTTCTGAGAAACTGCTCTGTGTTCTGTTAATTCATCTCACAGAGTTACATCTTTCCCTTCAAGAAGCCTTTCGCTAAGGCTGTTCTTGTGGAATTGGCAAAGGGATATTTGGAAGCCCATAGAGGGCTATGGTGAAAAAGGAAATATCTTCCGTTCAAAACTGGAAAGAAGCTTTCTGAGAAACTGCTCTGTGTTCTGTTAATTCATCTCACAGAGTTACATCTTTCCCTTCAAGAAGCCTTTCGCTAAGGCTGTTCTTGTGGAATTGGCAAAGGGATATTTGGAAGCCCATAGAGGGCTATGGTGAAAAAGGAAATATCTTCCGTTCAAAACTGGAAAGAAGCTTTCTGAGAAACTGCTCTGTGTTCTGTTAATTCATCTCACAGAGTTACATCTTTCCCTTCAAGAAGCCTTTCGCTAAGGCTGTTCTTGTGGAATTGGCAAAGGGATATTTGGAAGCCCATAGAGGGCTATGGTGAAAAAGGAAATATCTTCCGTTCAAAACTGGAAAGAAGCTTTCTGAGAAACTGCTCTGTGTTCTGTTAATTCATCTCACAGAGTTACATCTTTCCCTTCAAGAAGCCTTTCGCTAAGGCTGTTCTTGTGGAATTGGCAAAGGGATATTTGGAAGCCCATAGAGGGCTATGGTGAAAAAGGAAATATCTTCCGTTCAAAACTGGAAAGAAGCTTTCTGAGAAACTGCTCTGTGTTCTGTTAATTCATCTCACAGAGTTACATCTTTCCCTTCCAGAAGCCTTTCGCTAAGGCTGTTCTTGTGGAATTGGCAAAGGGATATTTGGAAGCCCATAGAGGGCTATGGTGAAAAAGGAAATACCTTCCGTTCAATACTGGAAAGAAGCTTTCTGAGAAACTGCTCTGTGTTCTGTTAATTCATCTCACAGAGTTACATCTTTCCCTTCAAGAAGCCTTTCGCTAAGGCTGTTCTTGGGGACT
Organism: Chlorocebus sabaeus; assembly: GCF_047675955.1. NCBI lineage: Eukaryota > Metazoa > Chordata > Mammalia > Primates > Cercopithecidae > Chlorocebus > Chlorocebus sabaeus. Next base: position 18,708 of record NW_027327712.1, on the reverse strand, counting down.
TGGCAAAGGGATATTTGGAAGCCCATAGAGGGCTATGGTGAAAAAGGAAATATCTTCCGTTCAAAACTGGAAAGAAGCTTTCTGAGAAACTGCTCTGTGTTCTGTTAATTCATCTCACGGAGTTACATCTTTCCCTTCAAGAAGCCTTTCGCTAAGGCTGTTCTTGTGGAATTGGCAAAGGGATATTTGGAAGCCCATAGAGGGCTATGGTGAAAAAGGAAATATCTTCCGTTCAAAACTGGAAAGAAGCTTTCTGAGAAACTGCTCTGTGTTCTGTTAATTCATCTCACAGAGTTACATCTTTCCCTTCAAGAAGCCTTTCGCTAAGGCTGTTCTTGTGGAATTGGCAAAGGGATATTTGGAAGCCCATAGAGGGCTATGGTGAAAAAGGAAATATCTTCCGTTCAAAACTGGAAAGAAGCTTTCTGAGAAACTGCTCTGTGTTCTGTTAATTCATCTCACAGAGTTACATCTTTCCCTTCAAGAAGCCTTTCGCTAAGGCTGTTCTTGTGGACTTGGCAAAGGGATATTTGGAAGCCCATAGAGGGCTATGGTGAAAAAGGAAATATCTTCCGTTCAAAACTGGAAAGAAGCTTTCTGAGAAACTGCTCAGTGTTCTGTTAATTCATCTCACAGAGTTACATCTTTCCCTTCAAGAAGCCTTTCGCTAAGGCTGTTCTTGTGGAATTGGCAAAGGGATATTTGGAAGCCCATAGAGGGCTATGGTGAAAAAGGAAATATCTTCCGTTCAAAACTGGAAAGAAGCTTTCTGAGAAACTGCTCTGTGTTCTCTTAATTCATCTCACAGAGTTACATCTTTCCCTTCAAGAAGCCTTTCGCTAAGGCTGTTCTTGTGGAATTGGCAAAGGGATATTTGGAAGCCCATAGAGGGCTATGGTGAAAAAGGAAATATCTTCCGTTCAAAACTGGAAAGAAGCTTTCTGAGAAACTGCTCTGTGTTCTGTTAATTCATCTCACAGAGTTACATCTTTCCCTTCAAGAAGCCTTTCGCTAAGGCTGTTCTTGTGGAATTGGCAAAGGGATATTTGGAAGCCCATAGAGGGCTATGGTGAAAAAGGAAATATCTTCCGTTCAAAACTGGAAAGAAGCTTTCTGAGAAACTGCTCTGTGTTCTGTTAATTCATCTCACAGAGTTACATCTTTCCCTTCAAGAAGCCTTTCGCTAAGGCTGTTCTTGTGGAATTGGCAAAGGGATATTTGGAAGCCCATAGAGGGCTATGGTGAAAAAGGAAATATCTTCCGTTCAAAACTGGAAAGAAGCTTTCTGAGAAACTGCCCTGTGTTCTGTTAATTCATCTCACAGAGTTACATCTTTCCCTTCAAGAAGCCTTTCGCTAAGGCTGTTCTTGGGGAATTGGCAAAGGGATATTTGGAAGCCCATAGAGGGCTATGGTGAAAAAGGAAATATCTTCCGTTCAAAACTGGAAAGAAGCTTTCTGAGAAACTGCTCTGTGTTCTGTTAATTCATCTCACAGAGTTACATCTTTCCCTTCAAGAAGCCTTTCGCTAAGGCTGTTCTTGTGGAATTGGCAAAGGGATATTTGGAAGCCCATAGAGGGCTATGGTGAAAAAGGAAATATCTTCCGTTCAAAACTGGAAAGAAGCTTTCTGAGAAACTGCTCTGTGTTCTGTTAATTCATCTCACAGAGTTACATCTTTCCCTTCAAGAAGCCTTTCGCTAAGGCTGTTCTTGTGGAATTGGCAAAGGGATATTTGGAAGCCCATAGAGGGCTATGGTGAAAAAGGAAATATCTTCCGTTCAAAACTGGAAAGAAGCTTTCTGAGAAACTGCTCTGTGTTCTGTTAATTCGTCTCACAGAGTTACATCTTTCCCTTCAAGAAGCCTTTCGCTAAGGCTGTTCTTGTGGAATTGGCAAAGGGATATTTGGAAGCCCATAGAGGGCTATGGTGAAAAAGGAAATATCTTCCGTTCAAAACTGGAAAGAAGCTTTCTGAGAAACTGCTCTGTGTTCTGTTAATTCATCTCACAGAGTTACATCTTTCCCTTCAAGAAGCCTTTCGCTAAGGCTGTTCTTGTGGAATTGGCAAAGGGATATTTGGAAGCCCATAGAGGGCTATGGTGAAAAAGGAAATATCTTCCGTTCAAAACTGGAAAGAAGCTTTCTGAGAAACTGCTCTGTGTTCTGTTAATTCATCTCACAGAGTTACATCTTTCCCTTCAAGAAGCCTTTCGCTAAGGCTGTTCTTGTGGACTTGGCAAGGGGATATTTGGAAGCCCATAGAGGGCTATGGTGAAAAAGGAAATATCTTCCGTTCAAAACTGGAAAGAAGCTTTCTGAGAAACTGCTCTGTGTTCTGTTAATTCATCTCACAGAGTTACATCTTTCCTTTCAAGAAGCCTTTCGCTAAGGCTGTTCTTGTGGACTTGGCAAAGGGATATTTGGAAGCCCATAGAGGGCTATGGTGAAAAAGGAAATATCTTCCGTTCAAAACTGGAAAGAAGCTTTCTGAGAAACTGCCCTGTGTTCTGTTAATTCATCTCACAGAGTTACATCTTTCCCTTCAAGAAGCCTTTCGCTAAGGCTGTTCTTGTGGAATTGGCAAAGGGATATTTGGAAGCCCATAGAGGGCTATGGTGAAAAAGGAAATATCTTCCGTTCAAAACTGGAAAGAAGCTTTCTGAGAAACTGCTCTGTGTTCTGTTAATTCATCTCACAGAGTTACATCTTTCCCTTCAAGAAGCCTTTCGCTAAGGCTGTTCTTGTGGAATTGGCAAAGGGATATTTGGAAGCCCATAGAGGGCTATGGTGAAAAAGGAAATATCTTCCGTTCAAAACTGGAAAGAAGCTTTCTGAGAAACTGCTCTGTGTTCTGTTAATTCATCTCACAGAGTTACATCTTTCCCTTCAAGAAGCCTTTCGCTAAGGCTGTTCTTGTGGACTTGGCAAAGGGATATTTGGAAGCCCATAGAGGGCTATGGTGAAAAAGGAAATATCTTCCGTTCAAAACTGGAAAGAAGCTTTCTGAGAAACTGCTCTGTGTTCTGTTAATTCGTCTCACAGAGTTACATCTTTCCCTTCAAGAAGCCTTTCGCTAAGGCTGTTCTTGTGGAATTGGCAAAGGGATATTTGGAAGCCCATAGAGGGCTATGGTGAAAAAGGAAATATCTTCCGTTCAAAACTGGAAAGAAGCTTTCTGAGAAACTGCTCTGTGTTCTGTTAATTCATCTCACAGAGTTACATCTTTCCCTTCAAGAAGCCTTTCGCTAAGGCTGTTCTTGTGGAATTGGCAAAGGGATATTTGGAAGCCCATAGAGGGCTATGGTGAAAAAGGAAATATCTTCCGTTCAAAACTGGAAAGAAGCTTTCTGAGAAACTGCTCTGTGTTCTGTTAATTCATCTCACAGAGTTACATCTTTCCCTTCAAGAAGCCTTTCGCTAAGGCTGTTCTTGTGGACTTGGCAAGGGGATATTTGGAAGCCCATAGAGGGCTATGGTGAAAAAGGAAATATCTTCCGTTCAAAACTGGAAAGAAGCTTTCTGAGAAACTGCTCTGTGTTCTGTTAATTCATCTCACAGAGTTACATCTTTCCCTTCAAGAAGCCTTTCGCTAAGGCTGTTCTTGTGGAATTGGCAAAGGGATATTTGGAAGCCCATAGAGGGCTATGGTGAAAAAGGAAATATCTTCCGTTCAAAACTGGAAAGAAGCTTTCTGAGAAACTGCTCTGTGTTCTGTTAATTCATCTCACAGAGTTACATCTTTCCCTTCAAGAAGCCTTTCGCTAAGGCTGTTCTTGTGGACTTGGCAAAGGGATATTTGGAACCCCTAGAGGGCTATGGTGAAAAAGGAAATATCTTCCGTTCAAAACTGGAAAGAAGCTTTCTGAGAAACTGCCCTGTGTTCTGTTAATTCATCTCACAGAGTTACATCTTTCCCTTCAAGAAGCCTTTCGCTAAGGCTGTTCTTGTGGAATTGGCAAAGGGATATTTGGAAGCCCATAGAGGGCTATGGTGAAAAAGGAAATATCTTCCGTTCAAAACTGGAAAGAAGCTTTCTGAGAAACTGCTCTGTGTTCTGTTAATTCATCTCACAGAGTTACATCTTTCCCTTCAAGAAGCCTTTCGCTAAGGCTGTTCTTGTGGAATTGGCAAAGGGATATTTGGAAGCCCATAGAGGGCTATGGTGAAAAAGGAAATATCTTCCGTTCAAAACTGGAAAGAAGCTTTCTGAGAAACTGCTCTGTGTTCTGTTAATTCATCTCACAGAGTTACATCTTTCCCTTCAAGAAGCCTTTCGCTAAGGCTGTTCTTGTGGAATTGGCAAAGGGATATTTGGAAGCCCATAGAGGGCTATGGTGAAAAAGGAAATATCTTCCGATCAAAACTGGAAAGAAGCTTTCTGAGAAACTGCCCTGTGTTCTGTTAATTCATCTCACAGAGTTACATCTTTCCCTTCAAGAAGCCTTTCGCTAAGGCTGTTCTTGTGGAATTGGCAAAGGGATATTTGGAAGCCCATAGAGGGCTATGGTGAAAAAGGAAATATCTTCCGTTCAAAACTGGAAAGAAGCTTTCTGAGAAACTGCTCTGTGTTCTGTTAATTCATCTCACAGAGTTACATCTTTCCCTTCCAGAAGCCTTTCGCTAAGGCTGTTCTTGTGGAATTGGCAAAGGGATATTTGGAAGCCCATAGAGGGCTATGGTGAAAAAGGAAATATCTTCCGTTCAAAACTGGAAAGAAGCTTTCTGAGAAACTGCTCTGTGTTCTGTTAACTCATCTCACAGAGTTACATCTTTCCCTTCAAGAAGCCTTTCGCTAAGGCTGTTCTTGTGGACTTGGCAAAGGGATATTTGGAAGCCCATAGAGGGCTATGGTGAAAAAGGAAATATCTTCCGTTCAAAACTGGAAAGAAGCTTTCTGAGAAACTGCTCTGTGTTCTGTTAATTCATCTCACAGAGTTACATCTTTCCCTTCAAGAAGCCTTTCGCTAAGGCTGTTCTTGTGGACTTGGCAAGGGGATATTTGGAAGCCCATAGAGGGCTATGGTGAAAAAGGAAATATCTTCCGTTCAAAACTGGAAAGAAGCTTTCTGAGAAACTGCTCTGTGTTCTGTTAATTCATCTCACAGAGTTACATCTTTCCTTTCAAGAAGCCTTTCGCTAAGGCTGTTCTTGTGGACTTGGCAAAGGGATATTTGGAAGCCCATAGAGGGCTATGGTGAAAAAGGAAATATCTTCCGTTCAAAACTGGAAAGAAGCTTTCTGAGAAACTGCCCTGTGTTCTGTTAATTCATCTCACAGAGTTACATCTTTCCCTTCAAGAAGCCTTTCGCTAAGGCTGTTCTTGTGGAATTGGCAAAGGGATATTTGGAAGCCCATAGAGGGCTATGGTGAAAAAGGAAATATCTTCCGTTCAAAACTGGAAAGAAGCTTTCTGAGAAACTGCTCTGTGTTCTGTTAATTCATCTCACAGAGTTACATCTTTCCCTTCAAGAAGCCTTTCGCTAAGGCTGTTCTTGTGGAATTGGCAAAGGGATATTTGGAAGCCCATAGAGGGCTATGGTGAAAAAGGAAATATCTTCCGTTCAAAACTGGAAAGAAGCTTTCTGAGAAACTGCTCTGTGTTCTGTTAATTCATCTCACAGAGTTACATCTTTCCCTTCCAGAAGCCTTTCGCTAAGGCTGTTCTTGTGGACTTGGCAAAGGGATATTTGGAAGCCCATAGAGGGCTATGGTGAAAAAGGAAATATCTTCCGTTCAAAACTGGAAAGAAGCTTTCTGAGAAACTGCTCTGTGTTCTGTTAATTCGTCTCACAGAGTTACATCTTTCCCTTCAAGAAGCCTTTCGCTAAGGCTGTTCTTGTGGAATTGGCAAAGGGATATTTGGAAGCCCATAGAGGGCTATGGTGAAAAAGGAAATATCTTCCGTTCAAAACTGGAAAGAAGCTTTCTGAGAAACTGCTCTGTGTTCTGTTAATTCATCTCACAGAGTTACATCTTTCCCTTCAAGAAGCCTTTCGCTAAGGCTGTTCTTGTGGAATTGGCAAAGGGATATTTGGAAGCCCATAGAGGGCTATGGTGAAAAAGGAAATATCTTCCGTTCAAAACTGGAAAGAAGCTTTCTGAGAAACTGCTCTGTGTTCTGTTAATTCATCTCACAGAGTTACATCTTTCCCTTCAAGAAGCCTTTCGCTAAGGCTGTTCTTGTGGACTTGGCAAGGGGATATTTGGAAGCCCATAGAGGGCTATGGTGAAAAAGGAAATATCTTCCGTTCAAAACTGGAAAGAAGCTTTCTGAGAAACTGCTCTGTGTTCTGTTAATTCATCTCACAGAGTTACATCTTTCCCTTCAAGAAGCTTTTCGCTAAGGCTGTTCTTGTGGAATTGGCAAAGGGATATTTGGAAGCCCATAGAGGGCTATGGTGAAAAAGGAAATATCTTCCGTTCAAAACTGGAAAGAAGCTTTCTGAGAAACTGCTCTGTGTTCTGTTAATTCATCTCACAGAGTTACATCTTTCCCTTCAAGAAGCCTTTCGCTAAGGCTGTTCTTGTGGACTTGGCAAAGGGATATTTGGAACCCCTAGAGGGCTATGGTGAAAAAGGAAATATCTTCCGTTCAAAACTGGAAAGAAGCTTTCTGAGAAACTGCCCTGTGTTCTGTTAATTCATCTCACAGAGTTACATCTTTCCCTTCAAGAAGCCTTTCGCTAAGGCTGTTCTTGTGGAATTGGCAAAGGGATATTTGGAAGCCCATAGAGGGCTATGGTGAAAAAGGAAATATCTTCCGTTCAAAACTGGAAAGAAGCTTTCTGAGAAACTGCTCTGTGTTCTGTTAATTCATCTCACAGAGTTACATCTTTCCCTTCAAGAAGCCTTTCGCTAAGGCTGTTCTTGTGGAATTGGCAAAGGGATATTTGGAAGCCCATAGAGGGCTATGGTGAAAAAGGAAATATCTTCCGTTCAAAACTGGAAAGAAGCTTTCTGAGAAACTGCTCTGTGTTCTGTTAATTCATCTCACAGAGTTACATCTTTCCCTTCAAGAAGCCTTTCGCTAAGGCTGTTCTTGTGGAATTGGCAAAGGGATATTTGGAAGCCCATAGAGGGCTATGGTGAAAAAGGAAATATCTTCCGTTCAAAACTGGAAAGAAGCTTTCTGAGAAACTGCCCTGTGTTCTGTTAATTCATCTCACAGAGTTACATCTTTCCCTTCAAGAAGCCTTTCGCTAAGGCTGTTCTTGTGGAATTGGCAAAGGGATATTTGGAAGCCCATAGAGGGCTATGGTGAAAAAGGAAATATCTTCCGTTCAAAACTGGAAAGAAGCTTTCTGAGAAACTGCTCTGTGTTCTGTTAATTCATCTCACAGAGTTACATCTTTCCCTTCAAGAAGCCTTTCGCTAAGGCTGTTCTTGTGGAATTGGCAAAGGGATATTTGGAAGCCCATAGAGGGCTATGGTGAAAAAGGAAATATCTTCCGTTCAAAACTGGAAAGAAGCTTTCTGAGAAACTGCTCTGTGTTCTGTTAATTCATCTCACAGAGTTACATCTTTCCCTTCAAGAAGCCTTTCGCTAAGGCTGTTCTTGTGGACTTGGCAAAGGGATATTTGGAAGCCCATAGAGGGCTATGGTGAAAAAGGAAATATCTTCCGTTCAAAACTGGAAAGAAGCTTTCTGAGAAACTGCTCTGTGTTCTGTTAATTCATCTCACAGAGTTACATCTTTCCCTTCAAGAAGCCTTTCGCTAAGGCTGTTCTTGTGGAATTGGCAAAGGGATATTTGGAAGCCCATAGAGGGCTATGGTGAAAAAGGAAATATCTTCCGTTCAAAACTGGAAAGAAGCTTTCTGAGAAACTGCTCTGTGTTCTGTTAATTCATCTCACAGAGTTACATCTTTCCCTTCAAGAAGCCTTTCGCTAAGGCTGTTCTTGTGGAATTGGCAAAGGGATATTTGGAAGCCCATAGAGGGCTATGGTGAAAAAGGAAATATCTTCCGTTCAAAACTGGAAAGAAGCTTTCTGAGAAACTGCTCTGTGTTCTGTTAATTCATCTCACAGAGTTACATCTTTCCCTTAAGAAGCCTTTCGCTAAGGCTGTTCTTGTGGAATTGGCAAAGGGATATTTGGAAGCCCATAGAGGGCTATGGTGAAAAAGGAAATATCTTCCGTTCAAAACTGGAAAGAAGCTTTCTGAGAAACTGCCCTGTGTTCTGTTAATTCATCTCACAGAGTTACATCTTTCCCTTCAAGAAGCCTTTCGCTAAGGCTGTTCTTGTGGAATTGGCAAAGGGATATTTGGAAGCCCATAGAGGGCTATGGTGAAAAAGGAAATATCTTCCGTTCAAAACTGGAAAGAAGCTTTCAGAGAAACTGCTCTGTGTTCTGTTAATTCATCTCACAGAGTTACATCTTTCCCTTCCAGAAGCCTTTCGCTAAGGCTGTTCTTGTGGAATTGGCAAAGGGATATTTGGAAGCCCATAGAGGGCTATGGTGAAAAAGGAAATATCTTCCGTTCAAAACTGGAAAGAAGCTTTCTGAGAAACTGCTCTGTGTTCTGTTAATTCATCTCACAGAGTTACATCTTTCCCTTCAAGAAGCCTTTCGCTAAGGCTGTTCTTGTGGAATTGGCAAAGGGATATTTGGAAGCCCATAGAGGGCTATGGTGAAAAAGGAAATATCTTCCGTTCAAAACTGGAAAGAAGCTTTCTGAGAAACTGCTCTGTGTTCTGTTAATTCATCTCACAGAGTTACATCTTTCCCTTCCAGAAGCCTTTCGCTAAGGCTGTTCTTGTGGAATTGGCAAAGGGATATTTGTAAGCCCATAGAGGGCTATGGTGAAAAAGGAAATATCTTCCGTTCAAAACTGGAAAGAAGCTTTCTGAGAAACTGCTCTGTGTTCTGTTAATTCATCTCACAGAGTTACATCTTTCCCTTCCAGAAGCCTTTCGCTAAGGCTGTTCTTGTGGAATTGGCAAAGGGATATTTGGAAGCCCATAGAGGGCTATGGTGAAAAAGGAAATATCTTCCGTTCAAAACTGGAAAGAAGCTTTCTGAGAAACTGCTCAGTGTTCTGTTAATTCATCTCACAGAGTTACATCTTTCCCTTCAAGAAGCCTTTCGCTAAGGCTGTTCTTGTGGAATTGGCAAAGGGATATTTGGAAGCCCATAGAGGGCTATGGTGAAAAAGGAAATATCTTCCGTTCAAAACTGGAAAGAAGCTTTCTGAGAAACTGCTCTGTGTTCTGTTAATTCATCTCACAGAGTTACATCTTTCCCTTCAAGAAGCCTTTCGCTAAGGCTGTTCTTGTGGAATTGGCAAAGGGATATTTGGAAGCCCATAGAGGGCTATGGTGAAAAAGGAAATATCTTCCGTTCAAAACTGGAAAGAAGCTTTCTGAGAAACTGCTCTGTGTTCTGTTAATTCATCTCACAGAGTTACATCTTTCCCTTCAAGAAGCCTTTCGCTAAGGCTGTTCTTGTGGAATTGGCAAAGGGATATTTGGAAGCCCATAGAGGGCTATGGTGAAAAAGGAAATATCTTCCGTTCAAAACTGGAAAGAAGCTTTCTGAGAAACTGCTCTGTGTTCTGTTAATTCATCTCACAGAGTTACATCTTTCCCTTCAAGAAGCCTTTCGCTAAGGCTGTTCTTGTGGACTTGGCAAAGGGATATTTGGAAGCCCATAGAGGGCTATGGTGAAAAAGGAAATATCTTCCGTTCAAAACTGGAAAGAAGCTTTCTGAGAAACTGCTCTGTGTTCTGTTAATTCATCTCACAGAGTTACATCTTTCCCTTCAAGAAGCCTTTCGCTAAGGCTGTTCTTGTGGAATTGGCAAAGGGATATTTGGAAGCCCATAGAGGGCTATGGTGAAAAAGGAAATATCTTCCGTTCAAAACTGGAAAGAAGCTTTCTGAGAAACTGCTCTGTGTTCTGTTAATTCATCTCACAGAGTTACATCTTTCCCTTTAAGAAGCCTTTCGCTAAGGCTGTTCTTGTGGAATTGGCAAAGGGATATTTGGAAGCCCATAGAGGGCTATGGTGAAAAAGGAAATATCTTCCGTTCAAAACTGGAAAGAAGCTTTCTGAGAAACTGCCCTGTGTTCTGTTAATTCATCTCACAGAGTTACATCTTTCCCTTCCAGAAGCCTTTCGCTAAGGCTGTTCTTGTGGAATTGGCAAAGGGATATTTGGAAGCCCATAGAGGGCTATGGTGAAAAAGGAAATATCTTCCGTTCAAAACTGGAAAGAAGCTTTCTGAGAAACTGCTCTGTGTTCTGTTAATTCATCTCACAGAGTTACATCTTTCCCTTCCAGAAGCCTTTCGCTAAGGCTGTTCTTGTGGACTTGGCAAAGGGATATTTGGAAGCCCATAGAGGGCTATGGTGAAAAAGGAAATATCTTCCGTTCAAAACTGGAAAGAAGCTTTCTGAGAAACTGCTCTGTGTTCTGTTAATTCGTCTCACAGAGTTACATCTTTCCCTTCAAGAAGCCTTTCGCTAAGGCTGTTCTTGTGGAATTGGCAAAGGGATATTTGGAAGCCCATAGAGGGCTATGGTGAAAAAGGAAATATCTTCCGTTCAAAACTGGAAAGAAGCTTTCTGAGAAACTGCTCTGTGTTCTGTTAATTCATCTCACAGAGTTACATCTTTCCCTTCAAGAAGCCTTTCGCTAAGGCTGTTCTTGTGGAATTGGCAAAGGGATATTTGGAAGCCCATAGAGGGCTATGGTGAAAAAGGAAATATCTTCCGTTCAAAACTGGAAAGAAGCTTTCTGAGAAACTGCTCTGTGTTCTGTTAATTCATCTCACAGAGTTACATCTTTCCCTTCAAGAAGCCTTTCGCTAAGGCTGTTCTTGTGGACTTGGCAAGGGGATATTTGGAAGCCCATAGAGGGCTATGGTGAAAAAGGAAATATCTTCCGTTCAAAACTGGAAAGAAGCTTTCTGAGAAACTGCTCTGTGTTCTGTTAATTCATCTCACAGAGTTACATCTTTCCCTTCAAGAAGCTTTTCGCTAAGGCTGTTCTTGTGGAATTGGCAAAGGGATATTTGGAAGCCCATAGAGGGCTATGGTGAAAAAGGAAATATCTTCCGTTCAAAACTGGAAAGAAGCTTTCTGAGAAACTGCTCTGTGTTCTGTTAATTCATCTCACAGAGTTACATCTTTCCCTTCAAGAAGCCTTTCGCTAAGGCTGTTCTTGTGGACTTGGCAAAGGGATATTTGGAACCCCTAGAGGGCTATGGTGAAAAAGGAAATATCTTCCGTTCAAAACTGGAAAGAAGCTTTCTGAGAAACTGCCCTGTGTTCTGTTAATTCATCTCACAGAGTTACATCTTTCCCTTCAAGAAGCCTTTCGCTAAGGCTGTTCTTGTGGAATTGGCAAAGGGATATTTGGAAGCCCATAGAGGGCTATGGTGAAAAAGGAAATATCTTCCGTTCAAAACTGGAAAGAAGCTTTCTGAGAAACTGCTCTGTGTTCTGTTAATTCATCTCACAGAGTTACATCTTTCCCTTCAAGAAGCCTTTCGCTAAGGCTGTTCTTGTGGAATTGGCAAAGGGATATTTGGAAGCCCATAGAGGGCTATGGTGAAAAAGGAAATATCTTCCGTTCAAAACTGGAAAGAAGCTTTCTGAGAAACTGCTCTGTGTTCTGTTAATTCATCTCACAGAGTTACATCTTTCCCTTCAAGAAGCCTTTCGCTAAGGCTGTTCTTGTGGAATTGGCAAAGGGATATTTGGAAGCCCATAGAGGGCTATGGTGAAAAAGGAAATATCTTCCGTTCAAAACTGGAAAGAAGCTTTCTGAGAAACTGCCCTGTGTTCTGTTAATTCATCTCACAGAGTTACATCTTTCCCTTCAAGAAGCCTTTCGCTAAGGCTGTTCTTGTGGAATTGGCAAAGGGATATTTGGAAGCCCATAGAGGGCTATGGTGAAAAAGGAAATATCTTCCGTTCAAAACTGGAAAGAAGCTTTCTGAGAAACTGCTCTGTGTTCTGTTAATTCATCTCACAGAGTTACATCTTTCCCTTCAAGAAGCCTTTCGCTAAGGCTGTTCTTGTGGAATTGGCAAAGGGATATTTGGAAGCCCATAGAGGGCTATGGTGAAAAAGGAAATATCTTCCGTTCAAAACTGGAAAGAAGCTTTCTGAGAAACTGCTCTGTGTTCTGTTAATTCATCTCACAGAGTTACATCTTTCCCTTCAAGAAGCCTTTCGCTAAGGCTGTTCTTGTGGACTTGGCAAAGGGATATTTGGAAGCCCATAGAGGGCTATGGTGAAAAAGGAAATATCTTCCGTTCAAAACTGGAAAGAAGCTTTCTGAGAAACTGCTCTGTGTTCTGTTAATTCATCTCACAGAGTTACATCTTTCCCTTCAAGAAGCCTTTCGCTAAGGCTGTTCTTGTGGAATTGGCAAAGGGATATTTGGAAGCCCATAGAGGGCTATGGTGAAAAAGGAAATATCTTCCGTTCAAAACTGGAAAGAAGCTTTCTGAGAAACTGCTCTGTGTTCTGTTAATTCATCTCACAGAGTTACATCTTTCCCTTCAAGAAGCCTTTCGCTAAGGCTGTTCTTGTGGAATTGGCAAAGGGATATTTGGAAGCCCATAGAGGGCTATGGTGAAAAAGGAAATATCTTCCGTTCAAAACTGGAAAGAAGCTTTCTGAGAAACTGCTCTGTGTTCTGTTAATTCATCTCACAGAGTTACATCTTTCCCTTAAGAATCCTTTCGCTAAGGCTGTTCTTGTGGAATTGGCAAAGGGATATTTGGAAGCCCATAGAGGGCTATGGTGAAAAAGGAAATATCTTCCGTTCAAAACTGGAAAGAAGCTTTCTGAGAAACTGCCCTGTGTTCTGTTAATTCATCTCACAGAGTTACATCTTTCCCTTCAAGAAGCCTTTCGCTAAGGCTGTTCTTGTGGAATTGGCAAAGGGATATTTGGAAGCCCATAGAGGGCTATGGTGAAAAAGGAAATATCTTCCGTTCAAAACTGGAAAGAAGCTTTCTGAGAAACTGCTCTGTGTTCTGTTAATTCATCTCACAGAGTTACATCTTTCCCTTCCAGAAGCCTTTCGCTAAGGCTGTTCTTGTGGAATTGGCAAAGGGATATTTGGAAGCCCATAGAGGGCTATGGTGAAAAAGGAAATATCTTCCGTTCAAAACTGGAAAGAAGCTTTCTGAGAAACTGCTCTGTGTTCTGTTAATTCATCTCACAGAGTTACATCTTTCCCTTCAAGAAGCCTTTCGCTAAGGCTGTTCTTGTGGAATTGGCAAAGGGATATTTGGAAGCCCATAGAGGGCTATGGTGAAAAAGGAAATATCTTCCGTTCAAAACTGGAAAGAAGCTTTCTGAGAAACTGCTCTGTGTTCTGTTAATTCATCTCACAGAGTTACATCTTTCCCTTCAAGAAGCCTTTCGCTAAGGCTGTTCTTGTGGAATTGGCAAAGGGATATTTGGAAGCCCATAGAGGGCTATGGTGAAAAAGGAAATATCTTCCGTTCAAAACTGGAAAGAAGCTTTCTGAGAAACTGCTCTGTGTTCTGTTAATTCATCTCACAGAGTTACATCTTTCCCTTCAAGAAGCCTTTCGCTAAGGCTGTTCTTGTGGAATTGGCAAAGGGATATTTGGAAGCCCATAGAGGGCTATGGTGAAAAAGGAAATATCTTCCGTTCAAAACTGGAAAGAAGCTTTCTGAGAAACTGCTCTGTGTTCTGTTAATTCATCTCACAGAGTTACATCTTTCCCTTCAAGAAGGCTTTCGCTAAGGCTGTTCTTGTGGAATTGGCAAAGGGATATTTGGAAGCCCATAGAGGGCTATGGTGAAAAAGGAAATATCTTCCGTTCAAAACTGGAAAGAAGCTTTCTGAGAAACTGCTCTGTGTTCTGTTAATTCATCTCACAGAGTTACATCTTTCCCTTCCAGAAGCCTTTCGCTAAGGCTGTTCTTGTGGAATTGGCAAAGGGATATTTGGAAGCCCATAGAGGGCTATGGTGAAAAAGGAAATATCTTCCGTTCAAAACTGGAAAGAAGCTTTCTGAGAAACTGCTCTGTGTTCTGTTAATTCATCTCACAGAGTTACATCTTTCCCTTCCAGAAGCCTTTCGCTAAGGCTGTTCTTGTGGAATTGGCAAAGGGATATTTGGAAGCCCATAGAGGGCTATGGTGAAAAAGGAAATATCTTCCGTTCAAAACTGGAAAGAAGCTTTCTGAGAAACTGCTCTGTGTTCTGTTAATTCATCTCACAGAGTTACATCTTTCCCTTCCAGAAGCCTTTCGCTAAGGCTGTTCTTGTGGAATTGGCAAAGGGATATTTGGAAGCCCATAGAGGGCTATGGTGAAAAAGGAAATATCTTCCGTTCAAAACTGGAAAGAAGCTTTCTGAGAAACTGCTCTGTGTTCTGTTAATTCATCTCACAGAGTTACATCTTTCCCTTCAAGAAGCCTTTCGCTAAGGCTGTTCTTGTGGAATTGGCAAAGGGATATTTGGAAGCCCATAGAGGGCTATGGTGAAAAAGGAAATATCTTCCGTTCAAAACTGGAAAGAAGCTTTCTGAGAAACTGCTCTGTGTTCTGTTAATTCATCTCACAGTGTTACATCTTTCCCTTCAAGAAGCCTTTCGCTAAGGCTGTTCTTGTGGACTTGGCAAAGGGATATTTGGAAGCCCATAGAGGGCTATGGTGAAAAAGGAAATATCTTCCGTTCAAAACTGGAAAGAAGCTTTCTGAGAAACTGCTCAGTGTTCTGTTAATTCATCTCACAGAGTTACATCTTTCCCTTCAAGAAGCCTTTCGCTAAGGCTGTTCTTGTGGAATTGGCAAAGGGATATTTGGAAGCCCATAGAGGGCTATGGTGAAAAAGGAAATATCTTCCGTTCAAAACTGGAAAGAAGCTTTCTGAGAAACTGCTCTGTGTTCTGTTAATTCATCTCACAGAGTTACATCTTTCCCTTCAAGAAGCCTTTCGCTAAGGCTGTTCTTGTGGAATTGGCAAAGGGATATTTGGAAGCCCATAGAGGGCTATGGTGAAAAAGGAAATATCTTCCGTTCAAAACTGGAAAGAAGCTTTCTGAGAAACTGCTCTGTGTTCTGTTAATTCATCTCACAGAGTTACATCTTTCCCTTCAAGAAGCCTTTCGCTAAGGCTGTTCTTGTGGAATTGGCAAAGGGATATTTGGAAGCCCATAGAGGGCTATGGTGAAAAAGGAAATATCTTCCGTTCAAAACTGGAAAGAAGCTTTCTGAGAAACTGCTCTGTGTTCTGTTAATTCATCTCACAGAGTTACATCTTTCCCTTCAAGAAGCCTTTCGCTAAGGCTGTTCTTGTGGAATTGGCAAAGGGATATTTGGAAGCCCATAGAGGGCTATGGTGAAAAAGGAAATATCTTCCGTTCAAAACTGGAAAGAAGCTTTCTGAGAAACTGCTCTGTGTTCTGTTAATTCATCTCACAGAGTTACATCTTTACTTTCAAGAAGCCTTTCGCTAAGGCTGTTCTTGTGGACTTGGCAAAGGGATATTTGGAAGCCCATAGAGGGCTATGGTGAAAAAGGAAATATCTTCCGTTCAAAACTGGAAAGAAGCTTTCTGAGAAACTGCCCTGTGTTCTGTTAATTCATCTCACAGAGTTACATCTTTCCCTTCAAGAAGCCTTTCGCTAAGGCTGTTCTTGTGGAATTGGCAAAGGGATATTTGGAAGCCCATAGAGGGCTATGGTGAAAAAGGAAATATCTTCCGTTCAAAACTGGAAAGAAGCTTTCTGAGAAACTGCCCTGTGTTCTGTTAATTCATCTCACAGAGTTACATCTTTCCCTTCAAGAAGCCTTTCGCTAAGGCTGTTCTTGTGGAATTGGCAAAGGGATATTTGGAAGCCCATAGAGGGCTATGGTGAAAAAGGAAATATCTTCCGTTCAAAACTGGAAAGAAGCTTTCTGAGAAACTGCTCTGTGTTCTGTTAATTCATCTCACAGAGTTACATCTTTCCCTTCAAGAAGCCTTTCGCTAAGGCTGTTCTTGTGGAATTGGCAAAGGGATATTTGGAAGCCCATAGAGGGCTATGGTGAAAAAGGAAATATCTTCCGTTCAAAACTGGAAAGAAGCTTTCTGAGAAACTGCTCTGTGTTCTGTTAATTCATCTCACAGAGTTACATCTTTCCCTTCAAGAAGCCTTTCGCTAAGGCTGTTCTTGTGGACTTGGCAAAGGGATATTTGGAAGCCCATAGAGGGCTATGGTGAAAAAGGAAATATCTTCCGTTCAAAACTGGAAAGAAGCTTTCTGAGAAACTGCTCTGTGTTCTGTTAATTCATCTCACAGAGTTACATCTTTCCCTTCAAGAAGCCTTTCGCTAAGGCTGTTCTTGTGGAATTGGCAAAGGGATATTTGGAAGCCCATAGAGGGCTATGGTGAAAAAGGAAATATCTTCCGTTCAAAACTGGAAAGAAGCTTTCTGAGAAACTGCTCTGTGTTCTGTTAATTCATCTCACAGAGTTACATCTTTCCCTTTAAGAAGCCTTTCGCTAAGGCTGTTCTTGTGGAATTGGCAAAGGGATATTTGGAAGCCCATAGAGGGCTATGGTGAAAAAGGAAATATCTTCCGTTCAAAACTGGAAAGAAGCTTTCTGAGAAACTGCCCTGTGTTCTGTTAATTCATCTCACAGAGTTACATCTTTCCCTTCCAGAAGCCTTTCGCTAAGGCTGTTCTTGTGGAATTGGCAAAGGGATATTTGGAAGCCCATAGAGGGCTATGGTGAAAAAGGAAATATCTTCCGTTCAAAACTGGAAAGAAGCTTTCTGAGAAACTGCTCTGTGTTCTGTTAATTCATCTCACAGAGTTACATCTTTCCCTTCCAGAAGCCTTTCGCTAAGGCTGTTCTTGTGGAATTGGCAAAGGGATATTTGGAAGCCCATAGAGGGCTATGGTGAAAAAGGAAATATCTTCCGTTCAAAACTGGAAAGAAGCTTTCTGAGAAACTGCTCTGTGTTCTGTTAATTCAGATCACAGAGTTACATCTTTCCCTTCCAGAAGCCTTTCGCTAAGGCTGTTCTTGTGGAATTGGCAAAGGGATATTTGGAAGCCCATAGAGGGCTATGGTGAAAAAGGAAATATCTTCCGTTCAAAACTGGAAAGAAGCTTTCTGAGAAACTGCTCTGTGTTCTGTTAATTCATCTCACAGAGTTACATCTTTCCCTTCAAGAAGGCTTTCGCTAAGGCTGTTCTTGTGGAATTGGCAAAGGGATATTTGGAAGCCCATAGAGGGCTATGGTGAAAAAGGAAATATCTTCCGTTCAAAACTGGAAAGAAGCTTTCTGAGAAACTGCTCTGTGTTCTGTTAATTCATCTCACAGAGTTACATCTTTCCCTTCCAGAAGCCTTTCGCTAAGGCTGTTCTTGTGGAATTGGCAAAGGGATATTTGGAAGCCCATAGAGGGCTATGGTGAAAAAGGAAATATCTTCCGTTCAAAACTGGAAAGAAGCTTTCTGAGAAACTGCTCTGTGTTCTGTTAATTCATCTCACAGAGTTACATCTTTCCCTTCCAGAAGCCTTTCGCTAAGGCTGTTCTTGTGGAATTGGCAAAGGGATATTTGGAAGCCCATAGAGGGCTATGGTGAAAAAGGAAATATCTTCCGTTCAAAACTGGAAAGAAGCTTTCTGAGAAACTGCTCTGTGTTCTGTTAATTCATCTCACAGAGTTACATCTTTCCCTTCAAGAAGCCTTTCGCTAAGGCTGTTCTTGTGGAATTGGCAAAGGGATATTTGGAAGCCCATAGAGGGCTATGGTGAAAAAGGAAATATCTTCCGTTCAAAACTGGAAAGAAGCTTTCTGAGAAACTGCTCTGTGTTCTGTTAATTCATCTCACAGAGTTACATCTTTCCCTTCAAGAAGCCTTTCGCTAAGGCTGTTCTTGTGGAATTGGCAAAGGGATATTTGGAAGCCCATAGAGGGCTATGGTGAAAAAGGAAATATCTTCCGTTCAAAACTGGAAAGAAGCTTTCTGAGAAACTGCTCTGTGTTCTGTTAATTCATCTCACAGAGTTACATCTTTCCCTTCAAGAAGCCTTTCGCTAAGGCTGTTCTTGTGGAATTGGCAAAGGGATATTTGGAAGCCCATAGAGGGCTATGGTGAAAAAGGAAATATCTTCCGTTCAAAACTGGAAAGAAGCTTTCTGAGAAACTGCTCAGTGTTCTGTTAATTCATCTCACAGAGTTACATCTTTCCCTTCAAGAAGCCTTTCGCTAAGGCTGTTCTTGTGGAATTGGCAAAGGGATATTTGGAAGCCCATAGAGGGCTATGGTGTAAAAGGAAATATCTTCCGTTCAAAACTGGAAAGAAGCTTTCTGAGAAACTGCTCTGTGTTCTGTTAATTCATCTCACAGAGTTACATCTTTCCCTTCAAGAAGCCTTTCGCTAAGGCTGTTCTTGTGGAATTGGCAAAGGGATATTTGGAAGCCCATAGAGGGCTATGGTGAAAAAGGAAATATCTTCCGTTCAAAACTGGAAAGAAGCTTTCTGAGAAACTGCTCTGTGTTCTGTTAATTCATCTCACAGAGTTACATCTTTCCCTTCAAGAAGCCTTTCGCTAAGGCTGTTCTTGTGGAATTGGCAAAGGGATATTTGGAAGCCCATAGAGGGCTATGGTGAAAAAGGAAATATCTTCCGTTCAAAACTGGAAAGAAGCTTTCTGAGAAACTGCTCTGTGTTCTGTTAATTCATCTCACAGAGTTACATCTTTCCCTT